>NC_052329.1:8179162-8181662 GCF_016432855.1 Salvelinus namaycush | reverse complement strand
CTGTGCTCACTGAGCCTGTACTTTGTCAAGGTTTTTCTAAAGTTTTGATCAGTAACCATGGTCAAATATTTAGCCACGGTGTACTGTCGATTTAGGGCCAGATAGCACTGCATTTTGCTCTGTGCTTGTGCTTGTGTTTCCCAATAAGCAATATAGTTTTGTTTTGACTGTGTTGTAATTTGGTTTATCCTGATTGATTGGATGTTCTGGTCCTGAGGCTTCAGTGTGTTAGTAGAACAGGTTTGTGAACTCAGCCCCAGGACCAGCTGGATGAGGGGACTCTTTTCTTTGTTCAGCTCTTGGTATTGCAGGGCTTGGTAATGATATGAGAGGGGGTCACTGTATTTTAGATGTTTCCAAAACTTAATTGCTCTTTTTTGAGTTTTTATTATTAGTGGATATTTGCCTAATTCTGCCCTGCATGCATTGTTTGTAGTTTTCCTCTGGACATGTAGGAGAATCTTACAGAACTCTGCATGCAGGGTTTCAATGGGATGTTTGTCCCATTTGATGAAATCTTGTTTTGCAAGTGGACCCCACACCTCGCTGCCATAAAGTGCAATTGGTTCAATGACATATTCAATTAGTTTTAGCCAAATTTTAATAGGTATTTCAATTTGAATTTGCTTTTTAATTGCGTAGAATGCCCTGCGTGCTTTCTCTCTCAGTTCATTCACTGCTTCATTAAGGTGTCCAGTTGAGCTTATTTTTAAACCTAAGTAATTGTAGTGTGTGCAGTGCTCTATATATTTTGTACCAATTGAGAACTTTGGTCTAATTCCCTGAGATCTGGATCTTCTCTGGAAAATCATTATTTTAGTCTTTTTGGGGTTTACTGCCAGGGCCCAGGTCTGGCAGTACTGCTCTAGCAGGTCCAGGCTCTGCTGTAGGCCATGTGCTGTGGGTGACAGCAGGCATAGGTCATCGGCGAAGAGTAGGCATTTAACCTCTGAATTATGGAGACTAACACCAGGGGCTGAGGATTTTTCTAGAATAGTGGCCAATTCGTTGATGTAAATATTGAAGAGTGCTGGGCTCAGATTACAACCCTGACGAAGGCCCCGCCCCTGGTTAAAGAATTCTGTTCTTTTCTTGCCAATTTTAATGCTGCACGTATTGCCAGTATACATTGATTTAATTATGTCATATGTTTTACCCCCTACACCACTTTCAATAACTTTGTAGAACAGTCCTGTGTGCCAAATAGAATCAAATGCTTTTTGGAAGTCGATAAAGCAAGCGTATATTTTGGTATTATTTTGGTGGACATGTTTATCTATCAGGGTGTGTAGGGTGTAAATATGATCGGTCGTGCGATGTTTTGGTATAAATCCAATTTGGCTTTTACTCAAGACATTGTGCTTATTAAGGAAGTTTAGAACTCTTACATTTATAATACTACAGAAAACCTTCCCCAGGTTACTGTTCACACAAATGCCTCTGTAATTGTTAGGGTCAAATTTGTCTCCGTTTTTAAAGATTGGGGTTATGAGTCCTTGATTCCAGATGTCAGGGAAATAACCTACACTCAGGATCAAATTAAACAGTTTTAATATAGCCAATTGAAATTTTGCACTAGTGAGTTTGAGCATCTCATTTAGGATGCCATCAGGTCCGCATGCCTTTTTAAATTTGAGAGCCTGAAGTTTCTTATAGAGCTCCTGGTCAGTAATTGGGGAGTCCAGTGGATTTTGATTGTCCTTTATAGCTCTTTCTAATCCATTCAACTTCTCATGAATTTGGCGTTGTTCTGCGTTTGTGTCAATTTGAACGGTGTTGTAGAGTGTTTTAAAATGGGTTGTCCAAATGTCACCATTTTGTATCGCTAATTCCTCTTGTTTAGATTTTTTAATTTTTTTCCAATTTTGCCAGAAGTTGTTTGTGTTTATGGACTCCTCAATTAGCGTCAGCTGCTTTCTGTTGTACTGTGCTTTTTTGGTTCTGAGTGTACGTTTATAGAGTTTTAAAGTCTCACAGTAATGAAGGCGTAATTCACCATTATTTGGGTCTCTGTGCTTTTGGTTGGATAGTGTTCTAAGTTTTTTCCTTATAATTTTACAATCTGCATCAAACCAGTTGTCATCTGTGATCTTTTTTGTTTTGTTTTTTATCAATTTCAATTGTGCTTCTTTTGCCGTTTGCCTGAATATATAGTTGATGTTTTGTACTGCTAGATTGATGCCTTCTTTACTGTGAGTGAATGTGGTATCCAGAAAGTTATCTAAGAGTGTTTGGATATTTTGGTTCCAGGTTGCTTTCTGGTATTCTTCTGTGCTGTTTTGGGCCCATCTGTATGAATGTCTGATGTTGTACAGCTTACTGGGCTGTGAATGTGTGGTTGTTTCCATGTCTGTTCTTTTGAGGAACAATGTAATTTGGCTGTGATCAGACAGAGGTGTTAGTGGCTTGACAGTGAATGAGCTGAGAGAGAAGGGGTCAATGTCTGTGATCATATAGTCTACTGTACTGTGGCCAAGAGGTGAGCAGTAGGTGAATCTCC
>NC_052329.1:8136662-8156662 GCF_016432855.1 Salvelinus namaycush | reverse complement strand
TTATAAATGAGGTACAGGGATGTTGAATTGAACTGTTAGAGCTAGTTGAGGTGTACATGGTTATAAATGAGGTACAGGGATGTTGAGTGCTTGAAACAGCAGTGTACAGTGTGAGCGCTGTAACGTAGCAGTAGTGGTGTCTCAGCTAGAGGAAATGGGTTTTCAGTGTGTTCATGGTTGGCTGGTTTCAGAAGGGAGATGATTATTTACAACTGGTGTTTGACAGCACAGCTTGATTGCTGACTCGCCTTATGAATGTCAACACACACATACACACAGAAATACACACAGACACACACACAAACACACACACACGTTAGTTTTACTATCCAAGTGGGGACCCAAAAATGTATTCTCATTTAAAATCCTAATTTCCCATTCGCCTAAACCTAATCCTTAACAAAACTCTAACCTTAACCTTAACCTTAACACTAACCCTAACCCTGAACTTAAATCTAACCCTAACCTTAACCCTAACCCTTAACCCCTAACGCTAAAACTAACCCTAACATTAACCTTAACCCTAACCCCTAAACCTAAAACTAACCCTAACCCTAATTATAACCCTAACCTTAAACCGTAACCCTAACCCCTAACCCCAACCCTAAATATAACCCTAACCCTAACCCTAACCCTAACCCCACACACACACACACATGCACGCACGCACGCACGCACGCACGCACGCACGCACATACGCACGCACATACGCACGCACACACACACACACACACACACACACACACACACACACACACACACACACACACACACACACACACACACACACACACACACACACACACACACACACACACACACACACACATGCATGCCTCCCCACCCCCATCAAGCCTACACCTGAGAGGATCCTTTGAACTTTTTCATTGCCAGCGTTTCTAGGCACTAATATTACACGTTGCTATTTTTACCTGGTGTCATCGCAACCCCAAAATATCCACTCATTCTCTGTCTTCTCTCCCCTCTTCCGGCTTTCATATTGCCCTACATATGAAACTCTGAGTAATTGAGTGGGTGTCTTGGCTTGTGTGTGTGTGTGTGTGTGTGTGTGTGTGTGTGTGTGTGTGTGTGTGTGTGTGTGTGTGTGTGTGTGTGTGTGTGTGTGTGTGTGTGTGTGTGTGTGTGTGTGTGTGTGTGTGTGTGTGTGTGTGTGTGTGTGGGAGAGATTGAGTGAGTAAATGATGCCACATTGAGTGCATGCCCTGCAATAATAAACAGAAAGCCCGCAATATAAACCTTGTTGAGCTGTCATGCATTTGGTGTGTGTGTGTGTGTGTGTGTGTGTGTGCGTGCGTGCGTGCGTGCGTGCGTGTGTGTGTGTGTGTGTGTGCGTGTGCGTGTGCGTGTGTGTGTGTGTGATGACTGTGGTGACAGCTACAGCCCTATGTCTGGCGTGTCCATCTGTTGTCGCATGATGATTTACAAAAGAGGTTCCCTGCTCTTTTCTACTGAGGAGATGAACTGCTTTCAGAGAGAGACAGGGGGCAGATGCCAGACTGGTGTCAATATGATTGGGACGGTGTGTTAATAAAATACACTGTCTGTGTCTAGATGTGTGCTAAATCTATTGTTTCTGTGTGTTAATGATTCCACATATATTTTCCATGTATATTGTTTGTGTATCGTCATAAAAGCAATCTCCAGCTATGTATGCAGACAATGTGTAGTCTGTTGTTTTAATCTCTTTGACATTATGACCTGACAGAACCTGTAGAACTCAGATCAGGAAACAGATTACACAAACTCTCATCCTCGCTGTCTTTCACTTTCCGTCTCTCTCTGCACATGCATACACACACACACACACGTGTTGAGAGCTGACTAACGATTGCAGTAATATCCCCACAGCCCAAATCACTTCACACCTCCTCCATGGATGCAAACGTCCCTCATCTTCAATGAGAGAGAGAGAATTAGGGCAGAATTAGGCCAATATCCACTAATAATAAAAACTCAAAAAAGAGCAATTAAGTTTTGGAAACATCTAAAATACAGTGACCCCCTCTCATATCATTACCAAGCCCTGCAATGCCAAGAGCTGAGCAAAGAAAAGAGTCCCCTCATCCAGCTGGTCCTGGGGCTGAGTTCACAAACCTGTTCTACAAACACACTGAAGCCTCAGGACCAGAACATACAATCAATCAGGATAAACCAAACTACCACACAGTCAAAAAAAAACTATATTGCTTATTGGGAAACACAAGCACAAACACAAAGCAAAATGCAGTGCTATCTGGCCCTAAATCGACAGTACACTGTGGCTAAATATTTGACCATGGTTACTGATCAAAACCTTAGAAAAACCTTGACAAAGTACAGGCTCAGTCAGCACAGCCTTGCCATTGAGAAGGGTTGACACAGGAAAACCTGGCTCCCTGTAGAGGAAAGGCTGTGCAACCACTGCACAACAGCAGAACCTGAGACGGAGCTGCATTTCCTGACAAAATGTCAAAAATATAAAACAATTAGAGAGTGTCATTTCCCCATATTTGAAACCCTTATTGAAGGTTTCAAATACCTCTCTGATGAGGATAGGCTACCAGTCCTGTTGGGGGAGGACGCAGAGAGCTGTGGGTTGGCAGCGCACTACATTGCTGCCTGCCATAAGTTGAGGGACAGTATCTGACAAACCAATCAACCTGCACGTGTACTCTACTGTATGCTTATTGTTATTGTTGAATGTATGGTTATTTTGACACTTGGTTATTGTTGTTACTGTTGTCCCGTTGACAATTTTGATTCTCATTTTTATTTTTATATTGTAAATATCCAAAACAAGCTTGGCAATATGTACATTGTTACGTCATGCCAGTAAAGCAAATTGAATTGAATTGAATTTAAAATTGAGAGAGAGAGAGAGAGAGAGAGAGGTCAGAGAGAGAGAGAGAGATAGAGAGAAAGAGTTAATGCCATGTTATAATACTCGACCAGTTGTCCTTACAGTATAATATAATAATCTCCAGTAGGGGAGCTGTTGTCTCCATTCCTTCTATCAGACATTTTGTTTTTCACACAATGTGACAATGACTGTGTGTGTGTGTTTGTCCTGTCCCTGATCATCCCGATGCCCCCCTCAGTTCCCTCCTCTCTCTTCTAGAGTGCCTAACAGACTCACACAGTGTGTTTGATTCATCTGAGTGACAGACAGACAGACAGACAGACAGACCACATAGACTCAGATATGGGAGAAGCAGGGGAAGCACTTAGAACTACTCATTGTGAAGTCCATACCACGCTATGACAGGGGACATGGGACATGACTCAAATCCCACACCTGGGATACACAGGGGAGAGGGATGGGTGCCAATGGGAGGTTAATGGTGGAAAGTGAAAAGTTTTCACTAGAAAGTCAACTTTTTACTTCCTTGCTTTAGTTTTGCTTTAGTTTTGCGGTCTTCCAAGGTACCTGTACTTAAGCCATGACAGATGAGATTAGGATGATTGGTTTGACATTGGGCCCTACATCCAGACAATGGGATCCCTGTAATGACATCTCAAGTTAGGATTGTGGTTCTCAAAGTGAGCCTGGCGTAAAGCATGATGCTGATGATGGTACTAGAGAAGTGTTGGTGTTTAGTTACAGATGAGTTGTAGCCTAGTGGCCACTGCCTGAGTGATTGTGGCTGCAGCAGAAGCAGCTGACTGACTACCTGAGTGACTGTGAGGCTGCAGCAGCTGACTGACTGCCTGAGTGACTATGTGGCTGCAGCAGAAGCAGCTGACTGACTGCCTGAGTGACTGTGGCTGCAGCAGAAGCAGCTGACTGACTGTCTGAGTGACTGTGTGGCTGCAACAGAAGAAGCTGACTGGCTGCCTGAGTGACTGTGTGGCTGCAGCAGCTGACTGCCTGAGTGACTGTGTGGCTGCAGCAGCTGACTGACTTCCTGAGTGACTGTGTGAGTGACTGTGGCTGCAGCAGAAGCAGCTGACTGACTGCCTGAATGACTGTGTGGCTGCAGCAGCTGACTGACTGCCTGAGTGACTGTGTGGCTTCAGCAGATGATTGACTTCCTGAGTGACTGTGTGAGTGACTGTGGCTGCAGCAGAAGCAGCTGACTGACTGCCTGAGCGATTGTGTGGCTGCAGCAGCTGACTGCCTGAGTGACTGTGTGGCTGCAGCAGCTGATTGACTTCCTGAGTGACTGTGTGGCTGCAGCAGCTGACTGCCTGAGTGACTGTGTGGCTGCAGCAGCTGATTGACTTCCTGAGTGACTGTGTGGCTGCAGCAGCTGACTGACTGTCTGAGTGACTGTGTGGCTGCAGCAGCTGACTGACTGTCTGAGTGACTGTGGCTGCAGCAGAAGCAGCTGACTGACTGCCTGAGTGACTGTGTGGCTGCAGCAGCTGACTGCCTGAGCGACTGTGTTGCTGCAGCAGCTGACTGACTGCCTGAGCGACTGTGTGGCTGCAGCAGCTGACTGACTGTCTGAGTGACTGTGTGGCTGCAGCAGCTGACTGACTGTCTGAGTGACTGTGTGGCTGCAGCAGCTGACTGACTGTCTGAGTGACTGTGGCTGCAGCAGAAGCAGCTGACTGACTGCCTGAGTGACTGTGTGGCTGCAGCAGCTGACTGCCTGAGCGACTGTGTTGCTGCAGCAGCTGACTGACTGCCTGAGCGACTGTGTGGCTGCAGCAAATGACTGACTCTCTGAGTGACTGTGTGGCTGCAGCAGCAGCAGCTAAATGACTGACTCTCTGAGTGACTGTGTGGCTGCAGCAGCAGCAGCTAAATGACTGACTCTCTGAGTGACTGTGTGGCTGCAGCAGCAGCAGCTAAATGACTGACTCTCTGAGTGACTGTGTGGCTGCAGCAGCTGACTGACTGCCTGAGTGACTGTGTAGCTGCATCATTAACTGACTGATTGACTTTCTGACAGGCCAGGACATGAATGATAGACCTTTAGAGAGAAACATGACAGACAGTTTTACTATCTACCAGCAGCTACCAAATTGTCTTCTGTAACCTTCTCTCCTTAACCCCTCTCACACACATACTATCTCAATCCTCTGTTATCTCTATCTCTCTGACTCATATTTCCATCTCTTCTCTGTTATATCCCACCCTGAATCCTGACTCATATTTCCCTCTCTTCTCTGTTATATCCCACGCTGAATCCTGACTCATATTTCCCTCTCTTCTCTGTTATATCCCACCCTGAATCCTGACTCATATTTCCCTCTCTTCTCTGTTATATCCCACGCTGAATCCTGACTCATATTTCCCTCTCTTCTCTGTTATATCCCACGCTGAATCCTGACTCATATTTCCCTCTCTTCTCTGTTATATCCCACGCTGAATCCTGACTCATATTTCCCTCTCTTCTCTGTTATATCCCACCCTGAATCCTGACTCATATTTCCCTCTCTTCTGTTATATCCCACGCTGAATCCTGACTCATATTTCCCTCTCTTCTCTGTTATATCCCACCCTGAATCCTGACTCATATTTCCCTCTCTTCTCTGTTATATCCCACCCTGAATCCTGACTCATATTTCCCTCTCTTCTCTGTTATATCCCACCCTGAATCCTGACTCATATTTCCCTCTCTTCTCTGTTATATCCCACCCTGAATCCTGACTCATATTTCCCTCTCTTCTCTGTTATATCCCACCCTGAATCCTGACTCATATTTCCCTCTCTTCTCTGTTATATCCCACGCTGAATCCTGACTCATATTTCCCTCTCTTCTCTGTAATATCCCACCCTGAATCCTGACTCATATTTCCCTCTCTTCTCTGTTATATCCCACCCTGAATCCTGACTCATATTTCCCTCTCTTCTCTGTTATATCCCACGCTGAATCCTGACTCATATTTCCCTCTCTTCTCTGTTATATCCCACCCTGAATCCTGACTCATATTTCCCTCTCTTCTCTGTTATATCCCACCCTGAATCCTGACTCATATTTCCCTCTCTTCTCTGTAATATCCCACCCTGAAACCTGACTCATATTTCCCTCTCTTCTCTGTTATATCCCACGCTGAATCCTGACTCATATTTCCCTCTCTTCTCTGTTATATCCCACCCTGAATCCTGACTCATATTTCCCTCTCTTCTCTGTTATATCCCACCCTGAATCCTGACTCATATTTCCCTCTCTTCTGTTATATCCCACGCTGAATCCTGACTCATATTTCCCTCTCTTCTCTGTTATATCCCACCCTGAATCCTGACTCACATTTCCCTATCTTCTCTGTTATATCCCACCCTGAATCCTGACTCATATTTCCCTCTCTTCTCTGTTATATCCCACGCTGAATCCTGACTCATATTTCCCTCTCTTCTCTGTTATATCCCACGCTGAATCCTGACTCATATTTCCCTCTCTTCTCTGTTATATCCCACGCTGAATCCTGACTCATATTTCCCTCTCTTCTCTGTTATATCCCACCCTGAATCCTGACTCATATTTCCCTCTCTTCTCTGTAATATCCCACGCTGAATCCTGACTCATATTTCCCTCTCTTCTCTGTTATATCCCACCCTGAATCCTGACTCATATTTCCCTATCTTCTCTGTTATATCCCACCCTGAATCCTGACTCATATTTCCCTCTCTTCTCTGTTATATCCCACGCTGAATCCTGACTCATATTTCCCTCTCTTCTCTGTTATATCCCACCCTGAATCCTGACTCATATTTCCCTCTCTTCTCTGTTATATCCCACGCTGAATCCTGACTCATATTTCCCTCTCTTCTCTGTTATATCCCACCCTGAATCCTGACTCATATTTCCCTCTCTTCTCTGTTATATCCCACGCTGAATCCTGACTCATATTTCCCTCTCTTCTCTGTTATATCCCACCCTGAATCCTGACTCATATTTCCCTCTCTTCTCTGTAATATCCCACCCTGAAACCTGACTCATATTTCCCTCTCTTCTCTGTTATATCCCACGCTGAATCCTGACTCATATTTCCCTCTCTTCTCTGTTATATCCCACCCTGAATCCTGACTCATATTTCCCTCTCTTCTCTGTTATATCCCACCCTGAATCCTGACTCATATTTCCCTATCTTCTCTCTCATTAAGCAATAAGGCCCAAGGGGGTGTGGTATATTGTCTGCATACCACGGCTCAGGGTTGTTCATATTCTTGACGCATCATGGAGTGGCTGGATACAGCCCTTAGCCGTGGTATATCGGCTATATAACACAAACCCCCGAGGTGCCTTATTGCTTTGATAAACCGGTTGTCAACACAGTAAGGCAAGGAATGACTCATCTAAATTGAAAATGTTGCTTTATTAAATAAATACATTCTGCCAGAAAAAGTAGTCCTGACAAAAGTCGCGTTACTAGACTGGTTGCTATGCAATAGAACCACAGGCTAGCTAGCAAGCATACATTAAATGTATGTAAAAACCGAGCATTAGCACCACTTCCAGAGTGACTAACTCACGCCAATTATGTATTCATGTTGATCTGAATGTTGCCATGTATTGTGTAGGAATGAAAAAAATGTCCCATGTTATCGTTGGTTGTTTGCTTGCCCCATGTTTTTTGTTTGTTGGCTCAAAGCTGTTGGAAATATGAGCTGTTCTTTTAGCTGGGGGAGCTGCTGCTGTGTCAGATAGAATAGTGCTCCACCGCTTCCTCACTTCCAGATTTGGCTTCCAGTAACTTCCAGAGAGGTTTTGGATCTGTGTCCACTGACAGACATTATTTCTCGTGTCTCTAGTCTGGCATCCAGCAGTTTCTGGATCATGGTGTTTCGGAGGCAGTGGTTTGCTATTTTGCAGGTCTTTGGCAGCATTGTTGCGAGGGTGTTCTCTCTGCTCTTTTGAGGACCTGAAACACAAAACAAAATAACGTTAGCTAATATTTAGGCCTACAAAGCTACCGCTTATATTGCCAGGGTAAATTAGATTGAGCTAGCTAGCTAACAGTTACATAGCATATGTATCCGTTAACTGCTCTCCATTTCGGGTGGAGGTACAACGCCGGGGCGTCGGAGGGAAGGAGGGGCAGATACTTCTTAAGGGAAGCTACTGGGCAGAGGGGATCACACTGGGCAGAGGGGATCACACTGGGCAGAGGGGATCACACATAAATCCCCGTCCAATCTCCCTGCATGTCGTGTTCAGTTATGGCTGCGTGGGCAGCTTTGTTGCGCCCCTCTTTCCTCAACTTTTTAATTCCGACTAAAAACACATTGTTGCTCGTTGTGAATTCGGAGTCCTTCTGTATATTCCATGCCGAACTGAGAGTGGGGTAGTTGATATGTCGGTTTAAACCAGCTCTGAGTCCAGCATATCTACTAATCACATATTCTTCGCCATTCATGTTTCTCACTGAACCATAAACGTACCGTAGACATTCAGCTCCGTTTTTGTGGATTCCCAAACTCACAATTTATCAATTTTTCTGTACGCCAGTCAGTGAAGCAGGTAAGTGCTCATTTTGTTTGTTTCACGGTATTTATTTTCATTTATTTTTCTCTCAAGTTCATCTAAACGCTTATTTTCTAAATCGGAATGTCAAACTATTGTTGATGTAGCCATTGTATCAAGGTGAAAAGGCTAAACGTCATCGTCATGGTACACGCTAAACGTCATCGTCATGGTACACGGTCACACATACACAAAGATGAAAGCTGTTTTAGCCAATCAGCGTTCAGTATTCAAACTACCCGGTTTATAATCTGCTATATACCACCCTGAAACCTGGGCCTAGCATACCAGCCTGGGCTCTCTTGTGTAGCGGCGTGACATGTGAGTCAGTAGACTCTGTCCTCCTATCTCCAGAGCACTGTGCCTCATGTTCCTGACCCTGGTATGTAGTCCTCTGACAGCTGGCCAGGGACTAATGAACTCTCCTCTCATATCTCTTAGGATGTGTCAGGCTGGGTGTGAATGTGTAGGAGTGTGTGTGTGTGTGTGTGTGTGTGTGTGTGTGTGTGTGTGTGTGTGTGTGTGTGTGTGTGTGTGTGTGTGTGTGTGTGTGTGTGTGTGTGTGTGTGTGTGTGTGTGTGTGTGTGTGTGTGTTTGCCAATGGGGGTTTATTTTGGGCCATAATCTGGGACACAGAAATTGCCACAGATACTGTAAAGCCTGGGGCTGCCTAACGACCAAAATCACCTGACTCATGCTGCCACAATACAATTCCCGTAGACTATAAACTAAGCTCTGATACTGTGCATGAAAACAATAAGAGAAAATCCCTTCTTTTCACATAGAAGAACAGAACGGTGATTTCAGTTATAATCCAACATTTCACAAGAATAGTTCAATCCTGAACAGGCCACGAATAAAGAGATGCAGGCCTAGAATACACTATTTACTTTAGATGTCAAAGGTGTAACCATTAAATATTGTTTGAAAAAAGCAACATAACAAAATAAGAATATAGATGTTTGTCTTGATCATGGTAATGTCGAGGTGAACGAACAAAGTACATCATGCGATGTGATGTGGCCCTGGCTCTCGTGCGGGGTTGTATTGCCCGCTGGAGGCTGCGCGAGGAAAGGCAAGGAACAGAATATGAGCGCTTCTTTTCCTCTCACCGCGCGGTAACTGCTGCAGCGAGATCGACATGCGAGAGACTGTCAGGAGTCAATGACTACATTCATTTCTATTCACAGAGAGAGAGAGAGAGAGAGAGAGAGAGAGAGAGAGGGAGAGAGAGAGAGAGAGAGAGAGAGAGAGAGAGAGAGAGAGAGAGAGAGAGAGAGAGAGAGAGAGAGAGAGATGGAGACAGAGAGAGGGAGAAAGAGGGGGAGAGAGAGAGAGAGAGAGAGATAGAGAAAGAGGGAGACATAGAGAGGGAGAGAGAGAGAGAGAGAGAGAGAGAGAGAGAGAGAGAGAGAGAGAGAGAGAGAGAGAGAGAGAGAGAGAGAGAGAGAGAGAGAGAGGGGCGAGCTAGAGAGGGAGAAAGAGAGAGAGAGAGAAAGTCAAGTTTAGTTGTGTCATATGCTTCCACCCAAAAATACACAAGATAAGCTGTAGTATGAACTGTGTATGAAGTCAATGTATTGAAGTTAGTAATTTTCTGTATATGGTAGCCATTGACATGGAAACTCTCCACTGTGTGTGTGTGTGTGCGCAGAACCACCCTCCCCGGGTGCACACACGAACGCACGCGCCTCTCTCTCCTTTCCAACAGAGAGAAAAAGAGAGTTCCCTGACCCGCGCTCCCATTGCGACAGTCAGCGCGCGCTCCTCCTTCTTTCTCTGAGCACCACCGACACCATCCAGAACCAACGGCAACGTCCCTTCCATCTTACCCTCGTTATTCCCCCTCTCTCGCCAGTTGCTCCCTCTCTCTTCACTTTAAGCTCATTCCCGTGATGTCTAAAGAAGAGCCGACCGAGAAAGAGTCTTTGCTATGATCCACAGAGGGTTGGCGCATCGGACAGTGCTGGGAAGTTTCAGCCAAGGAGAGTGCAATTTCGCCCGGCTACACTGTTGAACGTTCGTCGAGAGAAGCAAGCAAGCTGAGGACCTGCATCATAAGCAAAGTGGATTGAAAAAAAAGAGAACATTGTATTCCAATCACGTCTTCATTTTCTCTCTCTCCTGCCAGAGCGGGAGGAGGGAGAGAGCGAGGGAGAGAGAGAGAGAAAGAAGGAGAGAGAGAGAGCTCAACGGGAAAATATCGTAGGAAGAGAGGCAGAGGAGAGAGAGAGAGATTCAACAATATTTAAACTAGTGGCGTTTTATTCCGGATGCTGTTAAATTGCAGTGCCAAAGTAAGGTGAGTGGTGCGTGTGTGCATCTACGTGTGTGTTAATGCTTATGTGTGTTGCATATAGCTAAGCCTCGGACTTGGTAGGGGAAGAAAAGCACTCGTTGATAATGAGAACGGAACAGAGGAATCTGGGTATCCTATCTGATCAATGGGCATTTGTTTACCATATTCAACGGTTTCGAGACGATGTCACGACGAAAGCAACCGCAGTACTGTAGGCATGCGTTTCAGCAGCTTCTCTTCATATCCATATAGGTGCATTTTCTATGCATTTAATATTCCCCAGTTTGTACTATTATTCAGGTTTGCCAATTATTTAAGATTCAACAGATATATTGTCAATTTCCTTATTTATAATTTCATTATGTTTTCCTTATAGACTATCGTTCCCATAACCTATGTCCCTTCATGGATACAGTTACCCTGTGCTAACAGCTTGTGGTGTGGTCTTTGTGCCGGGTTTGATTGCGTTATGCTATATGGATGTGTGAGACTCATTCCTATGCATATCTTCCTTTGCCTCTCCTTCTCTCCGTCTCTCAACAGCCCGTAACGGAAGACCGGGATATCTCACCTTCCCCGCCACAAGGGCACCTCACACCCAGGAGATGTGAAGTCAGATCCCCTTAAACTGAGCAGGTACTCCGGGATATAACAGCTGATACCCTGGGAATATAACCCTTTACCACCAGCTGTGGGACGCAGAAATGCTTAACGATGGGAAAGATTCGGGGAGAATGCGTTCGGACTAACTGGATGTCGATGATTCTCTCTTTTGAGTGTTTTGGGAATTGTGTTTTATTTCAGTGCCACCGGTTTAATGGACAGCGGCCGCGGGAGTTTTGTGTGTTTTCCATGGGATTTCAGAACCACGGAGAGCGCATAGATTTGAAATACAAACCAATTGGTGGAGGCAGGGCACTGGGAACATACAAAGTGCACTATTCATCGCAGTCTGTGTGTGTGTGTGTGTGTGCGTGTGCTTGCGCGCGTGCAGTTTTAACACGATCGGAGACAACGGTAAAGGGAATCGTTTCATAGGTGAAGTGCCCTAAGAAATGACAACTTTTTTTTATTTTACAATGACCATAAGGACCGGGGGCTAAGGGAATTCACGGGCGGGGAGACGACAGATCCATACAGGCAGGCAGGCGTGCTGCGTGGGAGAGGAGAGTAGCGCTTGCCAACATAACCTCTCAGAGTTACTTTGTATTTCTCTCTCTATCCCTTTAGCAGCTGATGTCATCTACCGTTCATCTAGTTGTTTTTATCGAAAATCTGATATTATATTTACATGTGGAGGTTAGGCTAAACATATCTTATTTGGGTAGGCTATGAACAATCTGCAGTCAATTGGTTCTCAAACAGCTGCCCCAAAGACAACAATATGGGATCTGTTGTCACTTTGATGTTTTGATCAGAAAGGGTTCAGTGCCGATCTGACAAATAAGGCATAATGCCCAAACGTCCTCTAGTCCTCTCTGGTCCGTACCTTGAGCCATGGTGACAGCTCAGTCCTTGTCCAGTCCCTCGGTTAACGGGGTATAGCTCACGCTATGGTATGATTAATCTGGCGAAACCTGCACCGTCATTAATTTTCACAACAACACAGCGAACTTCGGTGTCTGATTTACCGGGAGAGGTTGGCTATGTTATGTAATAAACACAGAGAGATCACCTCTCCTCTCTTCTCCACCCTTCACGGCCACCTGCTGTTGCCTTCATTTATTCATTGAGATAAGCATCTTTGAGTTTGATTTATTTTAACCTTAGGCTAGTGGTAGATCCTCGGTGTTGTGAAATATGGTGACCTTAACAAGGGTCTAATAGGGGAGATTTGTTATTATTATTATTATTTTTAGGTTGGTGTGTAACGAGCTAAACAGTGAGTTGGCTACATTGATAAGCCAATGTCATTGTATTCTTTCATTTCCATGCGCACCTTCCATAATTTAATATCTCTCTATCTTTCTCTCCTCTCTTTTTCTCACTCTTCACCCGCTTACCCTGTGTGTGTGTGTGTGTGTGTTTGTGTGTATGTGTGTGTTTGTGTGCCCCCTTTCCCCTCTCCCCTCTCTCGCTCTCTCTCTTCTCTACTGTTGCAGTGCTTTGAAGGGGCTTGCCATAGCCGTGACTTCATCAGGTCTCAGTGAGGATGCTGTGGGTTACCTTGCTGAGCACCATAGCCCTAGGATGGACCACCCCGATCCCACTGCTGGAGGACTCGGAGGAGATCGACGAACCCTGCTTCGAGCCCTGCTACTGCGAAGTCAAAGAGGGCGTATTTCACGTCCACTGCGACAGCAAAGGATTTACGAACGTCAGTCAGATCTCCCAGATATGGACACGGCCCTTCAAACTCAACCTACAGAGGAACTCCATGAGGAAACTGTACTTCAACAGTTTTATTCACCTCAACAATGCCGTGTCCATTAATCTGGGGAATAATGCACTACAGGACATCCACGCCGGAGCATTTAACGGATTGGGAATTCTGAAACGGCTGTTCCTGCATGAGAACAAACTAGAGGTTTTCCGGAATGACACTTTCCTGGGTCTGGAAAGCTTGGAATACCTGCAGGCAGACTATAATGTCATCAAGAGGATAGAGAGTGGAGCGTTCAGGCACCTCCACAAACTCAGAGTGCTCATCCTAAATGACAATCTGATACCAGTCCTGCCCTGCTACCTATTCAGGTCGGTGTCACTAACACACCTAGACCTGAGGGGAAACCGGTTAAAGACTTTACCATATAAGGGCACTTTGGAATATGTGGGCCGGAGCCTGATGGAGATTCAGCTAGAGGAGAATCCATGGATCTGTGAGTGTGATATAGTTCAGCTAAAAACATGGTTGGAACGTGTTCCCTACACAGCACTGGTCGGGGAGATCACCTGCGAGTACCCCTTCCACTTGCACGGGAAAGATTTACGAGAGATCAAACGCAGTGAACTCTGTCCGTTACTTTCAGACGTGGAAATCGAGGTCAAACTGGGAATCCCCCGGTCTCCATTTAACAACGAGAACACGTGGCCAACGAAACCTTCCTCCATGCTGTCGTCGTTCCACAACACGGCGTCATCTGTGGAGTACAAAGAGAGACATGTCAAACCCACCAAACGACCCAGGCCCACCAAAAACTCTCCAACCCCTCGTAGCCTCTACCCCGGCCTGAACCATCCCCCAATAGCTGGCTACCAGACCCGCCCCCCCATCCCTATTGTCTGCCCCTCTGGATGTATCTGCAACCTCCATATCAACGACCTGGGGCTAACGGTCAACTGTAAAGAGAAGGGCTTTCATAATATCTCAGAGCTCCTGCCCAGGCCTCTCAATGCCAAGAAACTTTACCTGAGCGGGAATCTGATACAGAAAATCTACCGGTCTGATTTCTGGAACTTTTCCAGCTTGGATTTACTACACTTGGGGAATAACCGGATATCGTATGTCCAGGAAGGGGCATTTATCAACCTTCCCAACCTGAAGAGTTTATATCTGAATGGGAACGACATTGAGAGGCTGACTCCCGGTATGTTCCGGGGCTTACAGACGTTGAGTTATCTTTATTTTGAGTATAACGTTATTCGTGAGATCCAGCCGGCATCCTTCTCTCTCATGCCCAGCCTTCAGCTTGTTTTCCTCAACGATAACCTCCTCCGCACCCTCCCGACCGACGCCTTCGCAGGCACCAGCCTGGCGCGACTCAACCTCCGCAATAACTACTTCCTGTCCCTGCCCGTGCGTGGCGTTCTAGAACACCTGCATTCCATCGTCCAGGTGGACCTTCATCAGAACCCCTGGGACTGCTCCTGTGACATCATCCCCCTCAAAACCTGGATGGAGAAGCTGTCCTCTGTAATCATGGTTAGTGATGTCATCTGTAAGACTCCTGATTTTGCCTTTGGGAAGGATCTGAGGTCGCTGGATGCTGAGATCATCTGTCCAGAGATGAAATACTCATCCGGACCCTCCCCAGCTCTCCTCCCTTCTGATGACATGACCACCGGTAGCTCTGGTCTGGGGGAGGCTGGGGGGAGGGGGCCGGTGCCTCTATCAGTCCTCATCCTCAGTCTTCTCATTCTGTTCATCTCAGCGGTTTTCGTGGCCGCGGGCCTCTTCGCCTTCGTCCTGCAAAGACGGAAGAAGCTGCCCTTCCGGAAACGCTCTGAGGTGGATCTGACGGGAATCCAGATGCAGTGCAGGATATTCGAGGATCCGCCGAGACAGACCAGCAGTGGAAGCATAGGTTCACCAGAAAAGCCACCCAGCGGACACACACATACACATACACACACTCACGGTCACGTTGGCCACACACACAGTCACGGTCACGTCTATGATTACATTCCTCACCCTGTGACGCAGATGTGCAACAACCCCATTTACAAGCCCCGGGAGGGGGAGATAGGGGAGCAGTTTGCAGAAACAAAAGAGAACAACAGTAATTACCGAACCCTCTTAGAGAAGGAGAGAGAATGGACCCTAGCCATGTCTAACTCACAGCTCAACACTATCGTCACGGTAAACCACAATACAGGGGATAAATCAGGATTTCACGAGAACGGCGGACTGTGTCCCACCGTGATTGACAGCCAGAGACCCACGCCGACTGTTGGCTTCGTAGACTGTCTGTATGGAACGGTCCCGAAACTAAAGGATATGCACGTCGCACACGCACACCCACCCGGTATGCAATACCCGGACTTACAACAGGACGCACGTCTCAAGGAGACGTTGCTGTTCACAGCGGGTAAAGGCTGCTTCCCTGACCCATCCCAAAGCGATTACCTTGAGTTAAGAGCCAAACTCCAAACCAAGCCGGATTACCTCGAAGTACTGGAGAAATCATATCGGTTCTAACACACGGAGAATAGCATAAGCTACATACAAACACACACTCTCACTTTTCCATACCCCAAACGGAACAAAATCACGGACAAAAACGAAACAAAAAAGCAGCATGATAATACAATTAAAAGGTATATTACTAAACGTTTTCCCACCAAAATCGCTTTGGAGGAAAGGCCATTCTCAGATATTCAATGAAGTGCCTTTTTTCAGAGTAGCCAGCAATGTTATCAACCCTTATTTTTATATGGAACAGATTGGTCTATATACCAAGGAGAGTGAGAGACCAAGAAAGAGAGGCACCGGGAGAATCACAACATCCGAAAATATACCCCATCAAATCGAGCCCTTCATACGCTCTCAAATGGTGGAGTGGAGTAACCCCGTGCGCGAGAGGAGCTGGAGCAGGATTTCTCCGTGTCCGTTGGGCTCATGTTTCTGTCTCTCTGTCTTTTACGTGGACATATCAACGCCCGGGTTCCGTGCACATGAAGTTTGTAGGAAAAATAAATCAATAAAAAATAGAATAAATTGCAGTTTGCTGCATGCACTCGCTCCATTGCAGTGGTGGGGGATTTGCTCAGAACTATCAGTCACGTGTTAATAGAGATACTGTAACACATTACGGTTCAGTGTTCTATATCATTTTATATATTAGTATCATTATTATTATTATTATTAATAAAGAGGACTACTATCTATATCTGGGTGCAATTCTCAAGGACGTACTCACCCGAGGATGAAAATAACATTTGTGAATATATTATATGATGACGCTCAAGGTTTTCTGGAAATTCACGCACTTTCTTATGAACAATGCTTCGGATTATCTATCTCATCGACACTACCGGCTTTGTAGGAGGCACTTTTAATGTTTTCTCTCTCACAAAGATCTGAAGAAATTATCTGCATATATTTATTCTGTAATTTCAGTGAACATTTTATTGTAAAGGTAATGTTAAATCAATGTATAGTGAATATGCGTCTGGTATAGCCTTCTTAATAAAAACTCTTAAATTAAATGAAAAGGGTGCTACCACGGAACGTTTGTGAACAACGTAGAGGTAATGTGTTTGGTATAGCGCTCTACTGTGCTGTGTCTGTCTGTGCATTGCAGAATGATACATTGACATTTCTAGTGGCTTGATTACATTTTTAGTTGTGCTGCTGTTGGCAAGGATATGTGAATTCGCTGCTACTCCGCAATGGTAGCGTACTTAAGGTAGGCTAGAGTCGGGAAGGCGTGCAACTATGAGAGTAGCTGGTGATACAAATGAGAGAAAGAGAGGGGTACATCTTTGGAAGATGCAGAATTGAAAATGGCCCAATGAATGAATCAAGTTTTGTCCGATGGGTAATATAAATACACCATTGTGTTCCCATTTCCTTGCTACAGTTTTCATATGAAAGTTCAACGAATTATCTTGAAAAGGCCGCGAGTCTAAACGAGAGACGTACTCTCACTTGATGCTCATTCGCTGCAGAATGACATTACATATTTTGTCCACACGAGGGCGACAGCGGGACACTCAGATTGCCAGTTTAATAACTATACTGCTGGTTTGTTAGAAAACTATTGCCAGACTGTTCTCCTATCATTAGACTGCAATACATTTAATCCACTACCAAATGAAACACTAGGCCTGTACATTATTTAATATGGTCTGTTATATTTGGTCAAATTCAAATACAATAATCATTAAGAGAACATTACGTTTGCTTTGTATTATTAATGAGATCAGTAGAATCTGAAGAGTTTATATTCATCCCGTGCAGGTAATATAATGGTTATTGTTATATAAAGGATGTTCTATATCGATCATGTATTTTTGAATGGCCTTAAAGAGGGAGAACACACGTGACAGGGAAATGGGTTTCAAGCAATGTCATTCAACTCAAACCAATTGACCATTTGACGTTCCATATCATGTAAAGGCCCAGTGCAGTCAAAAACGGATTTCAATGTGTTTTATACATATATTTCCACTCTATGAGGTTGGAATAATACTGTATAATTGTGAATATTATAATAATGCCCTTTTAGTGTAAGAGCTGTTGTAAAAGACCGCCTGAAATTTCACCCTTTTCGGGTGGGATGGAGTTTTTGTCTGCCTGTTGACATCATCAGGTGTTAAATTAGTTAATAGACCAATAATTAAGAGTGTTCCAAACCTCCCTGCCAATAACAGCTAGTTGTCTCTTTCCCCTCCCATCTCAGACCACTCCCAGACAATTCTAGCATCATTGTTGCTCGAGAACTTTGCTCTTTATTTTGTTTCTTTTTTTTCTTTCTTATTGACCATTTTATTTGAAAACTATCACAGGAAGGTACTTAATTGTTACTCAGAAATGATTTGATTTGAGATAAAAAAGGACTGCATTGGACCTTTAAGATGTTACTTGTTGGTTGGGGCGGAGTCAGAAAAGGAGGTAATTGAGCCAGATAAGGAGATGTTGCACTTTGCAGGAAAGTTAAGTGATCTTGAAGATATATTAATGTTGAACGGATTGTCATGTCCATCTGTAATTGAGTTTATTATTTATTAGTCATCAGGAGCATACAACTACCTATATGTTTCTACCATAGTCACTGTCTCCCCCATTTGACAATCTCTCTCTCTCTCTCTCTCTCTCTCTCTCTCTCTCTCTCTCTCTCTCGCTCAAACACACACACACACACACACACACACACACACACACACACACACACACACACACACACACACACACACACACACACACACACACACACACACACACACACACACACACACACACACACTCATTATTAGCACTGTAGCATCACTTTAGGCGAAGGTCTACAATATTTAGTTTGTCTACCCCACCTCTCCATCCCCATTCCTCCTCCCCAACCAGACTGATTGAGGTCAGCACTTTTCTGCATGCACTCTGTTTGATTAAAACAAACCTGAATTATTCTATTTTAAACGATACGTAGGGTTCCATAATGATCCACCTTTATATTTCTGTGATTCAGTAGGGTGACACGGTCCACTATTTTGATTAATGTTATTTGGGGCTTAATTGATTCTCTGTTTGGTTCCGACCACACATGCGCTTGTTGATTATGTTGTAATAAATCCTATTGTTATCCTACTCATATCTCATATCTTTTGTAAAGCCATGCTCTGTTCTCATGGGTAAACTACATCTAGGCTTTAGGAGGAAAAGGGTTCATCATGACTTTGTAAAGCCATGCTCTGTACTCATGGAGAAACTACATCTAGGCTTTAGGAGGAAAAGGGTTCAACATGACTTTGTAAAGCCATGCTCTGTACTCATGGACAAACTACATCTAGGCTTTAGGAGGAAAAGGGTTCATCATGACTTTGTAAAGCCATGCTCTGTACTCATGGAGAAACTACATCTAGGCTTTAGGAGGAAAAGGGTTCATCATGACTTTGTAAAGCCATGCTCTGTACTCATGGAGAAACTACATCTAGGCTTTAGGAGGAAAGGGTTCATCATGACTTTGTAAAGCCATGCTCTGTACTCATGGAGAAACTACATTTAGGCTTTAGGAGGAAAAGGGTTCATCATGACTTTGTAAAGCCATGCTCTGTACTCATGGAGAAACTACATCTAGGCTTTAGGAGGAAAGGGTTCATCATGACTTTGTAAAGCCATGCTCTGTACTCATGGAGAAACTACATCTAGGCTTTAGGAGGAAAAGGGTTCATCATGACTTTGTAAAGCCATGCTCTGTACTCATGGAGAAACTACATCTAGGCTTTAGGAGGAAAAGGGTTCATCATGACTTTGTAAAGCCATGCTCTGTACTCATGGAGAAACTACATCTAGGCTTTAGGAGGAAAAGGGTTCATCATGACTTTGTAAAGCCATGCTCTGTACTCATGGAGAAACTACATCTAGGCTTTAGGAGGAAAAGGGTTCATCATGACTTTGTAAAGCCATGCTCTGTACTCATGGAGAAACTACATCTAGGCTTTAGGAGGAAAAGGGTTCATCATGACTTTGTAAAGCCATGCTCTGTACTCATGGAGAAACTACATCTAGGCTTTAGGAGGAAAAGGGTTCCTCATGACTTTGTAAGGAGTTTGTTTGCTGCTCCCTTGTGCTGCAACAAGCTTTTACCAGACACTCTTATCCAGAGCGACTTCCAGTAGCGAGTGCATACATTTTCATACTTGTCCCCCATGGGAATAGAACCCTCATGCTCTACCAACTGAGCTACGCTGAACTACTGTGTGTCCTGTTAGAGTAACCTTTACTTCAACAGGGTGTCTCTAAAGACCTGAGTCTCTTCTCAGAGAGAGACACGGCAAAACAGGAGAAAGGTATTCCAGTACAGTTTTACCCGCTACCTCACTCTTCATGTTGCTGCTGTAACTCCCAGAATGGTCTTCAAACACAGAATAGCATTATGCAACCTGCATGGTCAACCTGTGTTCTGAGTGGC
>NC_052329.1:8109162-8131662 GCF_016432855.1 Salvelinus namaycush | reverse complement strand
TTGGATACACATGATGATTGACATCTATCCATGTTTATTATACTGTCCTGTGAATGTTCATTTTACCGTCCTATGAATGTTCATTACACCGTCCTGTGAATGTTCATTACACCGTCCTGTGACTGTTCATTACACCGTCCTATGAATATTAATTATACCGTCCTGTGAATGTTTATTATACCGTCCTGTGAATATTAATAATTCCGTCCTGTGAATGTTCATTAAACCGTCCTATGAATGTTCATTATACCGTCCTGTGAAAGTTCATTACACCGTCCTGTGAATGTTCATTACACCGTCATGTGAATGTTCATTACACCGTCCTGTGAATGTTCATTACACCGTCCTGTGAATGTTCATTATACCGTCCTGTGAATGTTCATTATACAGTCCTGTGAATATTAATTATATCGTCCTGTGAATGTTTATTATACCGTCCTGTGAATATTAATTATACCGTCCTGTGAATATTAATTATACCGTCCTGTGAATATTAATTATACCGTCCTGTGAATATTAATTATACCGTCCTGTGAATGTTCATTAAACACTCCTGTGAATGTTCATTATACACTCCTGTGAATGTTCATTATACACTCCTGTGAATGTTCATTATACCGTCCTGTGAATGTTCATTATACCGTCCTTTGAATGTTCATTATGCAGTTCTCTACCCACTAAACAACCTGGCTAAAACTGACTTGACACACACACATACACACACTACAATTAGGGCATCCAATGCCTCATCCATTCTGGTGTTTTACAGTGTGTTCAAAGTGATTTCCATTTCACCAGAGATGATATCAGGTTGATGGATGTGTCTCCTGTAACCTGTATGTGAGTTGTGGAGAGAAAGCTGCCATGTTGTGATGCATGGTCATAGTTCTGGTCCAAAATGGGTGCCTAAATGGGTGCTACTGTACACTGATGGTGTGTTTCTCTGTGACACCGTCTAGAGGGCAAGTGGATGCTGGAGGAATCCATACTATGTTCTCACAGAGTGCTGATTCATGGTTACAGCCAAGATTGTTTGTGTGTGTGAGTATATATGTGTGTGTGTCTGTGTGTGTGTCTGTGTGTGTGTATGTGTGTTTGTACGTGTGTGTGTGTTTTTGTGAGTGTGAGTGTCAGCCAGTGTGTGTGAGGTTTTTGTCAGGCAGTGACCGTAGCACCAGACAGATCTCAGCTGTCTGTGAATAATGCTGGGAGGCCAGAGGGAGAGAGGCAGACAGACACAGAGAAACAGAAACAACTGAAATGTTTTGTGTGTGTTTGTTTGAGTGTCTTTGTGTGTGTGTATGTTGTGTCTCTGTGTGTGTGTTGTGTCTGTGTGTGTGTGTGTATGTTGTGTCTCTGTGTGTGTGTTGTGTCTGTGTGTGTGTGTGTGTATGTTGTGTCTCTGTGTGTGTGTTGTGTCTGTGTGTGTGTGTGTATGTTGTGTCTCTGTGTGTGTGTTGTGTCTGTGTGTCTGTGTGTTGTGTGTGTGTGTGTGTTGTGTCTGTGTGTCTGTCTGTGTTGTGTGTGTGTGTGTGTGTGTGTGTGTGTGTGTGTGTGTGTGTGTGTGTGTGTGTGTGTGTGTATGTGTGTTGTGTCTGTCTGTCTGTCTGTCTGTCTGTCTGTCTGTCTGTCTGTCTGTCTGTCTGTCTGTCTGTCTGTCTGTCTGTTACATGTCTGTTATAGTAGCTATAGTGGTTAAAGTAGTTACAGTAGTTACAGTAGTTACAGTAGTTACAGTAGTTACAGTAGTTACAGTAGTTACAGTAGTTACTGTAGTTACAGTAGTTACAGTAGTTACAGTAGTTACAGTAGTTACAGTAGTTACAGTAGTTACAGTAGTTACAGTAGTTACAGTAGTTACAGTAGTTACAGTAGTTACAGTAGTTACAGTAGTTACAGTAGTTACAGTAGTTACAGTAGTTACAGTAGTTACTGTAGTTACAGTAGTTATAGTAGTTACAGTAGTTACTGTAGTTATAGTAGTTACAGTAGTTACTGTAGTTACAGTAGTTATAGTAGTTACTGTAGTTACTGTAGTTATAGTAGTTACAGTAGTTACTGTAGTTATAGTAGTTACAGTAGTTACTGTAGTTATAGTAGTTACAGTAGTTACTGTAGTTATAGTAGTTACAGTAGTTACTGTAGTTACTGTAGTTACAGTAGTTACAGTAGTTATAGTAGTTACAGTAGTTACAGTAGTTACAGTAGTTACAGTAGTTACAGTAGTTACAGTAGTTACAGTAGTTACAGTAATTACAATACTTACAGTAGTTACAGTAGTTACAGTAGTTACAGTAGTTACAGTAGTTACAGTAGTTACAGTAGTTACAGTAGTTACAGTAGTTACAGTAGTTATAGTAGTTACTGTAGTTACAGTAGTTACTGTAGTTACAGTAGTTATAGTAGTTACAGTAGTTACTGTAGTTACTGTAGTTACTGTAGTTACTGTAGTTAAAGTAGTTATAGTAGTTAGGGTAGTTAGGGTAGCTAAAGTAGTTACAGTAGTTATAGTAGTTACTGTAGTTAAAGTAGCTATAGTAGTTACTGTAGTTATAGTAGGTATAGTAGTTACAGTAGTTATAGTAGTTACAGTAGTTAAAGTAGCTATAGTAGTTACTGTAGTTATAGTAGTTATAGTAGTTACAGTAGTTATAGTAGCTATAGTAGTTACAGTAGTTATAGTAGTTATAGTAGTTACAGTAGTTACAGTAGTTATAGTAGCTTATAGTAGTTATAGTAGTTATAGTAGTTACAGTAGTTATAGTAGTTACAGTAGTTATAGTAGTTATAGTAGTTATAGTAGTTATAGTAGTTACAGTAGTTATAGTAGTTACTGTAGTTATAGTAGTTATAGTAGTTACAGTAGTTACAGTAGTTATAGTAGTTACAGTAGTTATAGTAGTTATAGTAGTTACAGTAGTTATAGTAGCTATAGTAGTTACTGTAGTTATAGTAGTTATAGTAGTTACAGTAGTTATAGTAGTTATAGTAGTTATAGTAGTTATAGTAGTTATAGTAGTTATAGTAGCTATAGTAGTTATAGTAGTTATAGTAGTTATAGTAGTTATAGTAGTTATAGTAGCTATAGTAGTTATAGTAGTTATAGTAGTTATAGTAGTTATAGTAGCTATAGTAGTTATAGTAGTTATAGTAGTTATAGTAGTTATAGTAGCTATAGTAGTTATAGTAGTTATAGTAGTTATAGTAGTTATAGTAGTTATAGTAGTTACAGTAGTTATAGTAGCTATAGTAGTTACAGTAGTTACTGTAGTTATAGTAGTTATAGTAGTTACAGTAGTTATAGTAGTTACAGTAGTTATAGTAGTTACAGTAGTTATAGTAGTTATAGTAGTTATAGTAGCTACAGTAGACACCGTAGTTATAATAGTTATGCTATTATAGTTTATTTACCTCTCTCCCTTCTCTCCCGTCTCTCCTTCTTTACCTCTCTCCCTTCTCTCCCTTCTCTCCCGTCTCTCCTTCTTTACCTCTCCCCCTCTCCCGTCTCTCCCTTCTTTACCTCTCTTCCTTCTCTCCAGTCTTTTCTTCTTCACCTCTCTCCCCCTCTCCCGTTTCTCCTTCTTTACCTCTCTCCCTTCTCTCCCGTCTCTCCTTCTTTACCTCTCTCCCTTCTCTCCCGTCTCTCCTTCTTTACCTCTCTCCCTTCTCTCCCGTCTCTCCTTCTTTACCTCTCTCCCTTCTCTCCCGTCTCTCCTTCTTTACCTCTCTCCCTTCTCTCCCATCTCTCCTTCTTTACCTCTCTCCCCCTCTCCCGTTTCTCCTTCTTTACCTCTCTCCCTTCTCTCCCTTCTCTCCCTCTTTACCTCTCTCCCTTCTCTCCCATCTCTCCTTCTTTACTTCTCTCCCTTCTCTCCCGTCTATCCTTCTTTACCTCTCTCCCTTCTCTCCCATCTCTCCTTCTTTACCTCTCTCCCTTCTCTCCCATCTCTCCTTCTTTACCTCTCTCCCTTCTCTCCCGTTTCTCCTTCTTTACCTCTCTCCCTTCCCTCCCTTCTCTCCCTCTTTACCTCTCTCCCTTCTCTCCCATCTCTCCTTCTTTACCTCTCTCCCTTCTCTCCCGTCTCTCCTTCTTTACCTCTCTTCCTTCTCTCCAGTCTTTTCTTCTTTACCTCTCTCCCTTCTCTCCCGTCTCTCCTTCTTTACCTCTCTCCCTTCTCTCCCGTTTCTCCTTCTTTACCTCTCTCCCTTCCCTCCCTTCTCTCCCTCTTTACCTCTCTCCCTTCTCTCCCATCTCTCCTTCTTTACCTCTCTCCCTTCTCTCCCGTCTCTCCTTCTTTACCTCTCTTCCTTCTCTCCCGTCTCTCCTTCTTTACCTCTCTCCCTTCTTTCCTGGCTCTTGTTCTTTACCTCTCTCCTTATTTCACTCTCACTTCTCTCCCTCTTTACCTCTCTTCTTTTCCTCTCTCCCGCTTTGTCTTTACCTCTCTCTTTACCTCTCTCCCCCTCTCCCGTCTCCCCCTTCTCTCCCCCTTTAGCTCTCTCCCTTATATCCCTACTCTCCTTCATTACCTCCCTCTTTTCCTCTCTCCCTCTTTACCTCTTTACCTCTCTCCTTCTTTACCTCATTCCCTTCTCTCCCTTCTCTCATCCTTTAACTGTCTTCCTCTTTACCTCTCTCCCTTTTATCCTCTCTTCTTATTCACCTCTCCCCCTCTTTACCCCTCTCCCCCTTTCCATCTTTACCTCTTTACCTCACTCCCTTTTCACCTCTTTTCTTCTTTACTTCTCTCCCCCTTTCCATCTTTACCTCTCTCCTTCTTTACCTCCCTCCCTCTTTACCTCTTTACCTCTCTCCTTCTTTACCTCTCTCCCCATTTCCATCTATACCTCTTTACCTCTCTCCTTTTTTACCTCTCTCCCTTCTCCCTATTCTCTCCTTCTTTACTTCTCTCCCTTCTCTCCCTCTTTACCTCTCTCCCTTCGCTCCCTTCTCTCCCTCTTTACCTCTCTCCCTTCTCTCCTTCTTTACCTCTTTCCCTTCTCTTCTTCTTTGCCTCTCTCCCTCTTCACCTCTTTACCTCTCTCCTTCATTACCTCTCTCCCTTCTCTCCTTCAATACCTCTCTCCCTTCTCTCCCTCTTTACTTCTGAGACAGGGGAATGAAAAGGAGACAAGAGGAGGGGGATATGATTAGGCGTTGATTCTATTTTTAACTGTCTGATGTATGACCATGCTGAACTGCTTTAATTGAGTAATTTTCCGGGAAGCATGAATAATTTTGGATAGACTGTGATGGATGGATTGATTGTTGGGAGAGGAGACAGGAGGGGGGGTGGGTGCGAGTGGAGATAGTGGAGGGAGAAGGAGTGATGGTAGAGAGAGAGTGACAGACAGAGAGAGAGAGACCAGCGAGACGAGAGGAATATGGATTTGCAGTCTCATAAGAGGCTCTCTCTCTCTCTCTTAATTCCCCTAGGAGCGATGAGACGACAGGCAGCTCTTTCTGTCTCTCTCCATCTCTAGGCCCTCTCTCTTTCTGTCTCTCTCCATCTCTAGGCCCTCTCTCACTCTGTCTCTCTCCATCTCTAGGGCCTCTCTCACTCTGTCTCTCTCCATCTCTAGGCCCTCTCTCACTCTGTCTCTCTCCATCTCGCCCTCTCTCTTTCTGTCTCTCCCCATCTCTAGGCCCTCTCTCTTTCTGTCTCTCTCCATCTCTAGGCCCTCTCTCACTCTGTCTCTCTCCATCTCTAGGCCCTCTCTCACTCTGTCTCTCTCCATCTCTAGGCCCTCTCTCTTTCTGTCTCTCTCCATCTCTAGGCCCTCTCTCTTTCTGTCTCTCTCCATCTCTAGGCCCTCTCTCTTTCTGTCTCTCCTCATCTCTAGGCCCTCTCTCACTCTGTCTCTCTCCATCTCTAGGCCCTCTCTCACTCTGTCTCTCTCCATCTCTAGGCCCTCTCTCTTTCTGTCTCTCTCCATCTCTAGGCCCTCTCTCTTTCGGTCTCTCTCCATCTCTAGGCCCTCTCTCTTTCTGTCTCTCTCCATCTCTAGGCCCTCTCTCTTTATGTCTCTCTCCATCTCTAGGCCCTCTCTCACTCTGTCTCTCTCCATCTCTAGGCCCTCTCTCACTCTGTCTCTCTCCATCTCGCCCTCTCTCTTTCTGTCTCTCCCCATCTCTAGGCCCTCTCTCTTTCTGTCTCTCTCCATCTCTAGGCCCTCTCTCACTCTGTCTCTCTCCATCTCTAGGCCCTCTCTCACTCTGTCTCTCTCCATCTCTAGGCCCTCTCTCTTTCTGTCTCTCTCCATCTCTAGGCCCTCTCTCTTTCTGTCTCTCTCCATCTCTAGGCCCTCTCTCTTTCTGTCTCTCCTCATCTCTAGGCCCTCTCTCACTCTGTCTCTCTCCATCTCTAGGCCCTCTCTCACTCTGTCTCTCTCCATCTCTAGGCCCTCTCTCTTTCTGTCTCTCTCCATCTCTAGGCCCTCTCTCTGTGTCTGTCTCTCTCCTTCTCTAGGCCCTCTCTCTTTCTGTCTCTCTCCATCTCTAGGCCCTCTCTCTTTCTGTCTCTCTCCATCTCTAGGCCCTCTCTCTTTCTGTCTCTCTCCATCTCTAGGCCCTCTCTCTTTCTGTCTCTTGCCATCTCTAGGCCCTCTCTCTTTCTGTCTCTCTCCATCTCTAGGCCCTCTCTGTGTCTGTCTCTCTCCATCTCTAGGCCCTCTCTCTTTCTGTCTCTCTCCTCTAGGCCCTCTCTCTTTCTGTCTCTCTCCATCTCTAGGCCCTCTCTCTGTGTCTGTCTCTCTCCATCTCTAGGCCCTCTCTCTTTCGGTCTCTCTCCATCTCTAGGCCCTCTCTCTTTCTGTCTCTCTCCATCTCTAGGCCCTCTCTCTTTATGTCTCTCTCCATCTCTAGGCCCTCTCTCTTTCTGTCTCTCTCCATCTCTAGGCCCTCTCTCTGTGTCTGTCTCTCTCCATCTCTAGGCCCTCTCTCTTTCTGTCTCTCTCCATCTCTAGGCCCTCTCTATGTCTGTCTCTCTCCATCTCTAGGCCCTCTCTCTTTCTGTCTCTCTCCATCTCTAGGCCCTCTCTGTGTCTGTCTCTCTCCATCTCTAGGCCCTCTGTGTCTGTCTCTCTCCATCTCTAGGCCCTCTCTGTGTCTGTCTCTCTCCATCTCTAGGCCCTCTCTCTTTCTGTCTCTCTCCATCTCCAGGCCCTCTCTGTGTCTGTCTCTCTCCATCTCTAGGCCCTCTCTCTTTCTGTCTCTCTCCATCTCTAGGCCCACCTCTCTCTTTCTCCCTGACCCTTTCCCCCTCATAAAAGGCTGTGTGTGTCCCTGTGGTCCTTCTTTTTCCCTCCCTCTCCTCTTCCTCCCAATCCCCCTCCCAGACCTGTCTCTGTCCCCTGTCCTATCACTGCCTCCGGGCTGTGTGTATCTCTCTCCTTTTGCCCAGTTCCGTGGCAGACAGGCTGTCTGGCCAGCATCAGTAGTAGTAGTAAGGGTGATGAATGTATCAGGGCTACAGGGCTGACAGGCAGGGTAATGGAGAGAAGTGCTGCCTACCTCTGTCTGCCTGCATCATAATTTTCCTCTCCTTTTCTCTCCCTCCCTTCTCCCTCTCCGCCCCATTCTCCATCTTCCCCTCCTCCCTTCTCCCTCTTCATCCCATAATTTTTCTACCTCTCCCTCTTCATCCCATTCTCCATCTTCCTCTCCCTCTTCATCCCATTCTCCATCTTCCTCTCCCTCCCCTCTCCATCCCATTCCCCTTCTCCCTCTCTTTCCCATCATTCTCCCTCTCCCTCTGTCCTGCACTGTGTCTATACAAACATATCTATACACTTCTTCCTCCTCTTCTCCTTACTCACCTTCTCCCCTAACTTTTCCTTTTCTGTTTCACCATCCCTCCCCGTTCTTCTCTCTGATCTCTTTATCCTGCCAGTGCCATTTTTGAAGGGTCCTGATGTTTTTTCCAAGCAGTGTATGTGTTTGCTCCACTGTTTCCAGAGAAGTTGGTGTGCGTGTTTCCCAAGCATTGGGCAGTAATGGGGTCAGAGTGGTGCCTACTGATGACATCATGACTAGCTTTTATAATGCAGCTCTCCCACAGCAAAACAAACATCTGTTTGTTTCTCTCTCTCTCTCTCTCTCTCTCTCTCTCTCTCTCTCTCTCTCTCTCTCTCTCTCTCTCTCTCTCTCTCTCTCTCTCTCTCTCTCTCTCTCTCTCTCTCTCTCTCTCTGAGTTGTGTGTGTGTTTAATCCCTCCTCCAGAGTTGTGTGTGGGAGGATTTAGATACAGGGGGATCTAACGAATCTGTATAGAAGTCATGGGTTCATGCGTTAAACGGAATATCTGAATCATCCAATCATCAATGGGTTCGAGAGCAGCTCTGAGAGGGTCAGAGGGGGATTACAGTGTGACGGTAGGGATAGGGATACAAAAAATATATATATACTTTTTGGAACTCGGTCGGGGTCTCAACATACTATTGAGAGTAAGAATAGTAGCATACAGTCCCTTCAGAAAGTATTCATACCCCTTGACTATTTCCACTTTGTGTTGTGTTAGAAAGTGGGATTCAAATACTCTGTAATGTCAAAGTGGAAGAAAACAAAAAGTATTTAAACACCTGAGTCAATACGTGTTAGAATCACCACTTACAGTTGTGAGCCTTTCTGGGTAAGACTCTAAGAGCTTTCCATCTAAGCTATCTACACTTTTAGTAATCATGGCCGAATACTGACCGGTCACATTGGACCTCCAAGGGCCCACATTGATCTTGTTAGTCAGATATACATGTGAGTTATTTAGCAGACACTCTTATCCAGAGCAATGTACCGTACCAATTAGGGTTAAGTGCCTTGCTCAAGGGCACGTCAATATATATTTTCACCTAGTTGGCTCGAGGACTCAAACCAGCAAACTTTTGGTTACTGGGCTTCAAATGCTAGGGTACCTGCCTACCTGCCATGTTAAAATAAAGGCAAAATGTGTACAATTGTAGGAAATTAGCTTTAAAACTGCTAAAATTTCTCCACACCACAAGGCAAAATGGGTATTTTTTTTTTGCAATTAACAATAAAACTGCTAAAACATATATATTTCTGCCCCATGGTTAAATTATTACAATTGCAATAATTGTGTTATCAAATTGCAAAATGTTCTCTCCGCCCCATGGCAAAATGTATAGAATTGCAGGAAATTAACTTTAAAACACACCTTTTTCTCTCTGCCGTCAAGTGGTGGACCTCTGAAAATGCTGCGAGGTGGAGGGCCGCCCAACAAAATCTTGCTTAGGGCCCCGAAAGGCAAGAGCCGGCCTTGCGAGTGAACCTGAAGTTTGCAGTCAGTTTAAAATGGGTTCAGGACTTGTCGATAATCTAGTGTGTGTGTATGTGTGTGTGTGTCTGAGTGGTGTATGTGTGTGTGGTGTATGTGTGTGTGTGTGTGTGTGTGTGTGTGTGTGTGTGTGTGTGTGTGTGTGTGTGTGTGTGTGTGTGTGTGTGTGTGTGTGTGTGTGTGTGTGTGTGTGTGTGTGTGTCGGGGGTGGGGGGGGGTTTACGGTTACAATTAGGGTTAGAATTAAGGTCAGCGTTAGGGATAACGGTTAGGTTTAGGTTTAGGGTTAGGAGTTTAGATTAGTTATAGTGTTTAGGGTTTGGGTTACGTTAGGCACAGGGTTAAGGTTACAGTTATGATTAGGTTAAGGATTAAGGTTAGGGTTAGGATTAGATTTAGAGTTTAGAGGGTTAGGGAAAATAGGATTTTGGATGGGAATCAATTCTTGAAGTCCACACAATAATAGCAATACAGAACCAAGTGTGTGTGTGCGCCTTTTTTATCACAAGGACAGTGATGGAGTCAGGAGCAGAATGTAGATGAAGAGAAGTCATAGAGAGGGTTTTTCTGTTGGCAGGAAGTACAACAACAACTCATTCAACTATTTCAAACACACACTCACACACACACAATCTTGTTTCAACAAGCTCTCGCAGTCTTCTGAAAGTCCCCCGGTAAAAGTGTAAAAAATAAATGGTAGTACAGTATATATGGAGACTTTTTAAAGATATGCAATAACTCCAGTCACCATGAATCAGCATATACTGACAACATGGAATGGAAAGGGGTGGGGAGGAGAGGAAGAAAATTGGACGGATGGAGAGGAGGGAAGAGGAGGGGAGAGGAGGGGAGGAGGGGAGAGGGGAGGCATAGGGACGATCAATACAGGCTGTGCAGACAGCGGAGTGAGTCTGGACACTGTGAAATGAGGGAGGAGAGGAGATATAAATAGTTGTAGAAATCACTATAATTTTTACCTCTGTTTAATTCCTGTTCATGCTCTTTCTATCTGTCTGTTCCTGTCAGGGGCAGGGAAGAGAAGGAGTGAGAACAGCACTGAAGGGGTAATAATGGATGGCAGAGGAAGAGAGAGTGTATTGTCTGAGCAGGTTATGTTGATGAAGAAGAGAGAGAGGGACAGAGCAGATGAGCTCCTGCATTTTTCAGCATGATCTTAAAAAAAGATTTAGATTTAGAGTTAGATGAACTTGGATTTTACAGGATGCTAACCTCTACAACATAACCTTCACTCCAAATCAAAACTCAAAACCTACAACCTGATTTTGGACGGAAATACAGAATCACCTGGAAGGCTTACAACTATGAAAGATTATTATTCCAAAGCTATGCAGCAAATGCTCTGGAAAACAAACAGAACCGTGAGAACACCATCCAACCTGGAACTGTGAGTAATGTTTAGTCTGAAGCTATATTTTATTTCCAAAAGCCAAGAAGAAAAATGCATTACATTACTTTATAAGGACTGAATGCTAAGTTAAGGCTAATGTGTCAAGTGAGAGGTGTCAAAGCACTTTAGCCCAACAATGGCAGGAGAGTCACACAGTCTAATCCAACCAAATGAGAGGCATTAGAAGCTGCCTCCCGCTGTTCAGAGGTAATTAAAATACAGTAACCTGTGTATGTAAAGAATGATAAGACACGAAAGAGCACAAAATGAAGCTCCTTCTGGAAAATCAAGGGACACTTTTTGCTGAGTATTATAAAAATGGGAACGTCAGCAACCTCATCTTCTACACAGACCATCCCCTGGCATGGCACAGTGCTATATTAACCAGACCATCCCCTGGCATGGCACAGTGCTATATTAACCAGACCATCCCCTGGCATGGCACAGTGCTATATTAACCAGACCATCCCCTGGCATGGCACAGTGCTATATTAACCAGACCATCCCCTGGCATGGCACAGTGCTATATTAACCAGACCATCCCCTGGCATGGCACAGTGCTATATTAACCAGACCATATCCTGGCATGGCACAGTGCTATATTAACCAGACCATCCCCTGGCATGGCACAGTGCTATCAGACCATCCCCTGGCATGACACAGTGCTATATTAACCAGACCATCCCCTGGCATGGCACAGTGCTATATTAACCAGACCATCCCCTGGCATGGCACAGTGCTATCAGACCATCCCCTGGCATGACACAGTGTTATATTAACCAGACCATCCCCTGGCATGACACAGTGCTATATTAACCAGACCATCCCCTGGCATGACACAGTGCTATATTAACCAGACCATCCCCTGGCACAGTGCTATATTAACCAGACCATCCCCTGGCATGGCACAGTGCTATCAGACCATCCCCTGGCATGGCACAGTGCTATATTAACCAGACCATCCCCTGGCATGGCACAGTGCTAAATTAGCACACTACCCCACTGTTAACGAGGGCGGGTGTTACCAACGGGTGGAAACTCAGAATACTAGACAACGAGAACTCTGAGTCAGCTAATATAAATCTTTATAAGTCTGGAACAGTATTGGTACAGGGCAACCCCAAACAGTTTCAGCTGGACTTTCACCTAATCAAAGAATTTGTTCAGCAGAGAGAAACATACCCCCAACCCGAGCGGGTCAGTCCAGACCCCACAGACGAGCAACCCCAAGCGGAAAGTCAACCTCCCAGCACAGAGTACTACTCCCTCATTGAAATTATGGATACATTCCCCCAGCTGGAGGTAAGGCAGGTGGAGCTGGAAGAGCAGGTGATTACACTCCAGTCAGCGCAGTCCCAGACAACAACACCCCCTTAACCAGACCCGGAGAGCTGGAGGTGGAGAGAGACATATCTGTGGTGAGACAACTTCAACAGGAGAAAAATCAGAACAGAGGACTAGAATACACCTTTTTTTTTTTTTCCATTTAGCCTTTATTTAAATAGGCATGTCAAAGAATTCTTATTTACAATGACAGCCTAGGAACAGTGGGTTAACTGCCTCGTTTAGGGGCAGAATGACAGATGTTTGTCTGCTCAGGGATTCGATCTAGCCACCTTTCGGTTACTGGCCCAACGCTCTAACCACTAGGCTACCTGCCACCCTCCAGACTACTGGAGGAGAGGGTGAGGGTTGATGGCGTGTGACAGACAACAACCAACTAGAGAGGTGGCCAACCCCACAGAGAAGCCAGCAGAACAGCCCACCTCAGCTCCCGACAAAAGTCTTGACACCACAGCAGAGCAGTCCACAGCAGACCCTGATCATAGCATTGGCATCACAGCGGGACAGACACATGAAGAATCCCAAGCCCTGTCAGTCGCCCTCCTGACAACCCCCCCCCCCCCCCCCCAACACCCAATGAGGACATATACATAAGACACAATTTGTACTCCTTATGGACTCAAATGGGAAATATATACAAGAAAAAAGCTTTTTCCCAAACACAGTGTGTATAAATTCTGGTGTCCAAACACCCAGCGCGCCCTAGACCTTCTGTCTGAGGATCAACTAGGTTCACCTAGCCACATAATAATACACACAGGCACAAACGACCTGAGAGCACAGCAGGAAAAGGTGGCCCAAGGCACTCAAGGGAGTGATTGAAATAGCTTCCTCTACTTTCCCCAAAGTGGTTATCTCCACCTTGCTACCATGAAAATACTTCCACCCTGCTATCATACAGTGGGTAAACGCAAGTATTTCCTGTGACTGTGCCTCAAAATAAAAATGTTGCCCTACCCACCACTCCACCCTGGACTTGAACAGCCTTTATGACCAGGTCCACCTATACAAGGCAGCAGTGCCCACCTTCTCCCGGACCCTAAAGGACATCACTCTCAAACGCAGCCCCAACACTTCACACAGGAGCAACAGATCACCCCGCCTAGACCAGCGAGACACTCTCTCAGACCTGCGGGACCCCCCCTCCCCCCTACTAGTCTGTGGCGACCTAAATGCCAAAACCGGACAAGAACCTGACACCCTTAGCACACATTAGGACAAACACCTACCTGCAGGTGACAGCATTCCCTCCCCATGTGCACCTCTAGGCACAACTATGACAATGTAACAAACAAAAATGGGTCACAACTCCTGCAGCTCTGTCGCACGCTGGCTATGTACATGGTCAATGGCAGGCTTTGAGGGGAATCCTATGGTAGGTACACCTATAGTTCCACCATAATTTGCAAATAAATTCATTAAAAATCCTACAATGTGATTTTCTGGATTTTTTTTCTTCTTATTTTGTCTGTCATAGTTGAGGTGTACCTATGATGAAAATTACAGGCCTCTCTCATCTTTTTAAGTGGGAGAACTTGCACAATTGGTGGCTGACTGAATACTTTTTTGCCCCACTGTATATATCAATGAATTGGCGAGGGCACTGGAACAGTCTGCAGCACCAAACCTCACCCTATTAGAATAATGTATCACTCCAGTGTTAATCTGCTAAATTGTAATTATTCGCTCCTATGGCCTATTTATTGCCTATCTCCTCATGCCTTTTGCACACACTGTATATAGACTTTCTTATTCTACTGTGTCATTGACTTGTTTATTGTGTTATTGGCTTGTTTATTGTTTATTCCATGTGTAACTCTGTGTTGTTCTCTGTGTCACACTGCTTTGCTTTATCTTGGCCAGGTCGCAGTTGTAAATGAGAACCTGTTCTCAACTAGCCTACCTGGTTAAATAAAGGTGAAATAAAATATATATATATTTTCTTTGTATCTGAAGTCAAATGTCTACTGTTTGCTGATGATCTGATGCTTCTGTCACCAACCATGGAGGGCCTACAGCAGCACATAGATCTTCCTCACAGATTCTGCCAGACCTGGGCCCTGACAGTAAATTTCAGTTAGACGGAATAATTGTGTTCCAAAAAAGGTCCAGTCACCAGGACCACAAATACAAATTCCATCTAGACACCGTTGCCCTGGAGCACACAACAAACGAGATATACTAAAGATCAATGCCACAGGTAACTACCACAACTTACATGTGTACGATCTGAGAGACAAGGCAAGAAGGGCCCTCTATGCCATCAAAAGGAACATAAAATTCAACATACCATTTAGGATCTGGCTAAAAATACTTGAATCAGTTATAGAACCCATTGCCCTTTATGGTTGTGAGGTCTGGAGTCCGCTCACCCACCAAGATTTCACAAAATGGGACAAACACCAAATTGAGACTCTGCAAAAGTAATGTATGCAGAGCAGAATTAGGCTGATAATGTTTAAAACCCAGAAAAGAGACGTTCAATTCTACAACTAACTAAACGGAAGTGATTCCCAAACCTTCCATAACAAAGCCATCACCTACAGAGAGATGAACCTGGAGAAGAGTCCCCTAAGAAAGCTGGTCCTGGGCCTCTGTTCACAAACACAAACAGACCCTACAGAGCCCCAGGACAGCAACACAAATAGAACCAGCCAAATCATGAGAAAACAAAAAGATAATTACTTGACACATTGGAAAGAATTAACACAAATACAGAGCAAAACAGAATGCTATTTGGCCCTGAACAGAGAGTACACTGTGGCAGAATACCTGACCACTGTGACTGACCCAATCTTAAGGAAAGCTTTGACTATGTACAGACTCAGTGAGCATAGTCTTGCTATTGAGAAAGGCCGCCGTAGGCAGACTTGGCTCTCAAGAGAAGACAGGCTATGTGCACACTGCCCACAAAATTAGGTGGAAAATGAGCTGCACTTCCTAACCTCCTGCCAAATGTATGACCATATTAGAGACACATATTTCTCTCAAAATACACAGATCCACAAAGAATTCAAAAACAAACCCGATTTTGATGAACTCCAATATCTACTGTGTGAAATACCACAGTGTGCCATCACAGCAGCAAGATGTGTGACCTGTTGCCACAAGAAAAGGGCAACCAGTGAAGAATAAACACCACTGTAAATACAACCCATATTTATGTTTATTTATTTTCCCTTTTGTTCTTTAAGCATTTGTACATTGTTACAACACTGTATATAGACATAATATGACATTTGTAATGTCTTTATTCTTTTGGAACTTCTGTGAGTGCAATGTTTATTGTTCATTTTTATAGTTTACTTCACTTTTGTATATTATCTATTTCACTTGCTTTGGCAATGTTAACATATGTACCCATGCCAATAAAGCCCCTTGAGCTAAATTGTATTGGTTGAACAGGTTATGTTGGTGAAGAAGAGAGAGAGGGGGAGAGAGAGAAAGAGAGGGAGAGAGAGAGAGAGATAGAGAGAGTTGGAGTAGGTAGACTGACAGACTGAGGGGTATTTGTGGTCGGTCACAGAGATAAGCACACTCTGTTCTCCCTTTTAGACATTTGGGCACAAACACACGCACGCACGATCGCACGCGTGCACGCACACACACACACACACACACACACACACACACACACACACACACACACACACACACACACACACACACACACACACACACACACACACACACACACACACACACACACACACCACACACACACACACACACACGGTTCTACAGCAATCAGCTCTTGGCACCTGACAGAAGTTTGCTTCCTCAGCCCTCTGTTGTCATGGAAACGATCAGATTGGTTCACTAGCCTACAAGCCGTCCTCTGAGTGTAAAAGGTAGGAGGTGTGTGTGCTTTCTTGTGTCCGTGCATGCAGGTATTAGTGTGTTTATGGTGTTTCTTGTGTGTAGTTATTTTTGACTCTAGTGTTGCTCAAAAAGAGTGTGATTGTTGTTCTGTTTTTTTATTTGTTTTGAGTGTCTAATAGTTTCAGGTCAGGTTGACACAGTTGCTAAGGAACCTGCCAAGCATCCTGCTCAGTGGTCAGGTCAGTAGTCAGGTCAGGGGTCAGGTCAGTACATTGCCTTGTGAAGTGTACGCTAAACCATTGCACATACAGTAATTTGTGGAAACAAGGCAGCTCATCCTACTCTTAGCTATCGTTAAACGTGTGTGTGTTCAGTGATCATCTGTTGATATGAAACACAAACTGACACAGTCTTTGTATAATGGGTCTCTGAAGAGCCTGTGAATCTCCTCTCTTCATAGGTCATATGTAATTAGCCTGTCTTGTACGCCAGGTATCAGTCATTTGACAAAGGTTTAAGTCATTGGAAACTCAGTGTTTTTAATCAGACATAAACATGAACGCTGACATGGGTGGTGAAATTAAAGGTATTTTTAGAAACTATGGTAATTGGATTTTTAATAGATTTTACGAAGACAGTTTTTACAATCAGCTGGTAATTATTTCATCGAACATTTGAAGTAAGGAAATGTGGATTTAGTTTGAATGGATTGACTGTGTGTGTGTGTGTGTGTGTGTGTGTGTGTGTGTGTGTGTGTGTGTGTGTGTGTGTGTGTGTGTGTGTGTGTGTGTGTGTGTGTGTGTGTGTGTGTGTGTGTGTGTGTGTGTGTGTGTGTGCATATTTGGGTTATGTGTGTATCAGGTTTATTTCACTTACATGCTCAGTGTGCCGTGGAAGATAATTAGCTGTCAAAGTACAGTACATTAGTACTTAAAGTAACTCAGATTACAATGAGAGAGAGATAGAGAGAGATGGATAAAGCCCCTTGAATTGAATTGAGAGGTGAGAAAGAAGGAGATATAGAGAGAGAGAGAGAGCGAGAGAGAGAGAGAGAGAGAAAGATAGAGAGACAGAGAGAGGTGAGAAAGAAGGAGATAGATAGATAGATAGATAGATAGATAGATAGATAGATAGATAGATAGATAGATAGATAGATAGATAGATAGATAGATAGATAGATAGATAGATAGATAGATAGATAGATAGATAGATAGATAGATAGATAGATAGATAGATAGATAGATAGATAGATAGATAGATAGATAGATAGATAGATAGATAGATAGATAGATAGATAGATAGATAGATAAATATGTAGATATGTAGATATGTAGATACGTAGATAGATAGAGATAATGAGAGGGGGCAGAGAGAGAGATGATGAAAAAGAGAGAAACAGTGAAAGACCAGTCAATGGATCTCCACTTATGCTTGTTGAAGTATTGTCCTTGTATTTTTTTTTACTTTAAATATTTTAAATCAGTTCTACTTCTGTATAGTCTGCGTAGCCTTTTGATATTTTTTTAAGGTGTTGTCTCATTAAACCTCAAACAGTACAAAGTAGCTGCTAGAAAGATGGGATAACAAGCACATCAAAGGTTCTAAACAACTGAACAATCAGTAACATGTTGTTCCAGTATCTCCAGGTAGTACACAGTTCAGCAGGTCACAGGCAGTCCACGGGAGCAGGAATGCAGCCATACTATATGACCTGCTTGACAGAGCTAGAGAACGTTCATACTAGCCTTGAACCTGTCAAACACACACACACACATATACACTTTGTGGAAACAAGGCATGATAGTGCTTGGACTACAAGCACAAAACTATGTTATAATGGTGAGAGTGTGACCATTAAATATTTGTGGACACCATGGCTGTATAATGCCTATAGACACTGTCTGTATGGCTAATTGGTTCCACAGCTATCCCCTGGGGAAGTAGTAGTAGAGATTGGTTCTGTTGATCTATGGTGGACATAAAGGGGTTTCATTCTTACATGTTTTACAGCTATTTTTACTGCTGCTGTAGATAGGCTTGTCATCTGACAGTGAACGAACATCTCATGTTATACGTTGTCCACCTTCTAAATGGTGTCCACCTTCACACACACACACACTCTCTCACACAATCACTCTCTCTCACACACACACACACACACACAGTCTTGCATTTCTAACCAATTTAGGACTCCTCACATTTACATACCTTTTTAGGACCCTGCTTTCCAGACATCATAGAAGCACAGAAATTACACTCATGAGCTAGAAAAAAAATCTAATATGAGGAAATCACCGAAAGTTGCTGACTTCTTGAAAAAAGATCACTTGTAATTTTACCACCTACTTGAGACCGCACATTGCAAATCAAATCAAATCAAATTGGTCAAATACACATGGTTAGCAGACGTTAATGCGAGTGTAGCGCATTGCTTGTGCTTCTAGTTCCGACCGTGCAGTAATATCTAACAAGTAATGTAACAATTTCACAACAACTACCTTTTACACACAAGTGTAAAGGAATGAATACGAATATGTGCATATAAATATATGAATGAGCGATGGCCGAACGGCATAGGCAAGATGCAGTAGATGGTATAGAGTACAGTATATACATATGAGATGAGTAATGCAGGGTATGTAAACATTATATAAAGTGGCATTGTTTAAAGTGACTAGTGATACATTTATTACATCGATATTTGATGCATTCATTCTATTTTATGACTGAAAATATTGCATGTAGAATGCCACAATGATGCAACACGGATGGCAACTCAACGGCTGTAGTGTAGTTCTACTGTAGTGTAGTTCTACTGTAGTGTAGTTCTACTGTAAAGTATTTAAACTGGAACAACCATTTCAGTAATGGAGTCATTATATCCAAGTAACAGATTAATAGTTTAGAAAAATGTATTTTATTTTTCTGTAACATTCAAAGTCAGCAGGCTTTGTATTCTTGAGACCTTAGTCACTCCAAAAGTGAACAACCCACCTGGGAAAACTTCCCCCAAACAGAGTGAGATGGAGGACATTCATCAACTGCCTATGAGCTTAAGTCAAGTAAGTCCCATTAAATCCTCAGAGGTACACCAAGATAGAAGCATCTTATACACTTATTATCTCTGATCTGCAACTATTTTGTTGTGTACATAGAACTTTACTGCTCTCCAGTCCCTGTTTACTAGCGCTTGGGGAGAAGCAGCAATGCATTTCTCACAGTCTTGTTTTCCAGGCCTTTTTCCCATTCGGATAAAATTCATCAAGGAATCTTCAACTGCATCCACCTCTATTGTCGACCAAAACCTTTTTGTTCCTTTGGCACCTTTGGAAAGAGATGACATTATGAATGACTACATTAAATAAAGGTTGAGTACAATACAGTATGTGTTCATCTCTGTATTAACTCTACCAGGTTGCAGCTGTATCTGCAGAGAGTGTTGAGGTTAAACTAACAATCCCAACTAAATAACTACATAGAGAAGGATGTGAGAGAAGAATGTGCAATGCTGACATCAAGGCAGAGTCAATCTGTATGAAATCTAAGCCCATCAAAAGGTTTGCAATGTAATCCTTCTAATAAAAGCAATACTTATTAAATTAAGTTCCCTCACCCAGGAAAAACAATGTAAAGTGTGGTAATCCTTCTGTGTTATCATCTATCCTGACACACTAGTTCAGATCTAACGTCTTGACTTGTGTCCAATCCAAACTGAACCGTTCTGTGCTGGCATGGTTGGAAATACACTAACTGATGAAAACAGGATTGATCTGGACCAGCACAGTACCATAAGCTGACACTACAGAGTGAAAACGCACTGACTGAAGGCAGCAGGAAACATGCTTACTGTGTGAGCCTCTCCTTTGTCCCAGCTTTCCCTTGGTCATTGGCTGTTTGGCCCGAATCGCTGACATCTCTCCTGGAAAACATCAGTGGAAATCATGTCAGTTTCACCCAATCCAACCTATCAACCAATCCATAAGCGATAACTGTTGGAAAAACTCAAAATGCAGGTTTATAACAGCTGTGCCATTCAAGCCTATTGAATATGGTATGAGAGGGACGGCTACAGCCACCCAAACCCTACAGATACAGCCATGTATTGAGAGGGGAAAGCACAATACCATGCTGAAATGAAGGCAGACTCCATCCTAACCTTTTTCACACCACTGTACAATCCAAACTGAACCGTTCTGTGCTGGCATGGTTGGAAATACACTAACTGATGAAGACAAAACAGATCTGGACCAGCACAGTACGGCCAGAATACTTATGGCACCGACAGAGATGGTCGCCTCGCTTCGCGTTCTTAGGAAACTATGCAGTATTTTGTTTTTTAATGTGTTATTTCTTACATTGATACCCCAGGAAATCTTAAGTTTTATTACATACAGCCGGGAAGAACTACTGGATATAAGAGCAACGTCAACTACCAACATTAAGTCCAGGAATATGACTTTCCCAAAGCGGATCCTCTGTTTCGACTATCACCCAGGGCAATGCATCAGATCCCAGTAGGTGACCCAAAACAACGGCGCCACAGATGGCAGATGGCGCGGTCTTCTGGTCAGGCTCTGTAGACGGGCACATCGCCCACATCTCACGAGTATACTACTCGCCAATGTCCAATCTCTTGACATCAAGGTAGACGAAATTCGAGCAAGGGTTGCCTTCCAGAGAGACATCAGAGATAGTAACATTCTCTGTTTCACGGAAACATGGCTCACTCGGGATACGTTATCAGAGTACGTAGAGTCACCCGGTTTCTTCACGCATCTCAGAAACAAACATCTCTCTGGTAAGAAGAAGGGCGGGGGTGTATGCCTTATGATTAACAATTCGGGGTGTGATCATAACAACATACAGGAAACTCAAGTCCTTTTACTCACCTGACCTAGAATTCCTCACAATCAAATGCCGGCCGCATTATCTACCTAGAGAAATCTCTTCGATTATAATCACAGCCGTGTATATCCCCCCCAAGAAGATACCTCAACGGCCCTGAAAGAACTTCATTGGACTCTATGTAAACTGGAAACCACATATCCTGAGGCTGCTTTTATTGTAGATGGGGATTTTAGCGAGGCTAATCTGAAAACAAGCTCCCTAAATTTTATCAGCATATGGAATGCGTGACCCGGGCTGGCATGATTCTGGTTCATTGCTACTCTAACTTCTGCGACGTATACAAAGCCCTCCCTCGCCCTCCTTTCGCAAATCTGACCACGACTCCATTTTGTTGCTCCCAGCCTATAGACAGAAACTAAAACAGGAAACGCTGTGCTCAGGTCTGTTCAACGCTGGTCCGACCAATCTGATTCCACGTTTCAAGATTGCTTCGGTCACGTGGACGGGATCGAGTTATTTGAAAGTGCATCAGTGATGTTGTACCCACGGTGACTATTAAACCTTCCCCAACCAGAAACCGTGGATTGATGGCAGCATTCGCGCAAAACTTGAAAGCGGAACCACTGCTTTTAATCATGGCAAGGCGACCGGAAACATGACCGAACACAAACAGTGTAGCTATTCCCTAGGCAAGGCAATCAAACAAGCTAAGCGTCAGTATAGAGACAGAGTAGAGTCGCAATTCAACGGCTCAGACACAAGACGTATGTGGCAGGGTCTACAGTCAATCACGATTACAAAAAGAAAACCAGCCCCGTTTCGGACACCGATGTCTTGCTCCCAGACAAACTAAACAACTCTTTGCTTGCTTTGAGGACAATACAGTGCCACTGACACGGCCCGCTACCAAAACCTGCGGGCTCTCCTTCACTGCAGCCAACGTGAGTAAAACATTTAAACGTGTTAACCCTCACAAGGCTGCTGGCCAGACGGCATTCCTAGCCGCGTCCTCAGGCATGCGCAGACCAGCTGGCTGGTGTGTTTACAGACATATTCAATCAATCCTTATCCAGCCTGCTGTGCCCACATGCTTCAAGAAGGCCACCATTGTTCATGTTCCCAAGAAAGCTAAGGTAACTGAGCTAAATGACTAGCACCCCGTAGCACTCACCTCCGTCATCATGAAGTGCTTTGAGAGACTAGTCAAGGACCATATCACCTCCACCCTACCTGACACCTAGACCCACTCGAATTTGCTTACCGCACCAATAGGTCCACAGACAACGCAATCGCAATCACACTGCCCTAACCCATCTGGACAAGAGGAATACTATGTAAGAATGTTGTTCATCGATTTACAGCTCAGCATTTAACACCATAGTACCCTCCAAACTCGTCATTAAGCTCGAGACCCACCGCCCTGTGCAACTGGGACCTCGACTTCCTGACGGGCCACCCCCAGGCGGTGTGAGGGTAGGAAACATCTCCACCCGCTGATCTCCACACTGGGTCCCCCAAGGGTGCGTTCTCAGCTCTCTCCTGTACTCCCTGTTCACCCAGACTGCGTGGCCAGCACTCCTCCAACCATCATAAGTTTGCAGACGACACACAGTGGTAGGCCTATTACCAACAACGATGAGAGACGCCTAAGGGAGGAGGTGAGGGCCCTCGGAGTGTGGTGTCAGGAAATAACCTCACACTCAACATCAACAAAAAAACCTCAGGAGGCTGAAGAAATTTGGCTTGTCACCAAAAACACTCACAAACTTTTACAGATGCAACCATCCG
>NC_052329.1:8104276-8109062 GCF_016432855.1 Salvelinus namaycush | reverse complement strand
GGGATGGTAGATGATGGACAGGGGGAAGATGGTTATGGGGAAAGGGATGGTAGATGATGGACAGGGGGAAGATGGTTATGGGGAAAGGGATGGTAGATGATGGACAGGGGGAAGATGGTTATGGAGAAGGGATGGATAGATGATGGACAGGGGGAAGATGGTTTTGGGGAAAGGGATGGTAGATGATGGACAGGGGGAAGATGGTTATGGGGGAAGGGATGGGTAGATGATGGACAGGGGGAAGATGGTTATGGAGAAGGGATGGATAGATGATGGACAGGGGGAAGATGGTTTTGGGGAAAGGGATGGTAGATGATGGACAGGGGGAAGATGGTTATGGGGAAAGGGATGGTAGATGATGGACAGGGGGAAGATGGTTATTGGGAAGGGATGGTAGATGATGGACAGGGGGAAGATGGTTATTGGGAAGGGATGGTAGATGATGTGATACCGGCGCTGACAGTGTGTCATTGAATCAGACATCCACAATAGATTACAGGGCATTGTATTCGCAACACTGATAGACAGAAGCAAAAATGTGTTTTGTAGTTGCTGATGCTTCCCAGAGCAAATTGTACAGATTTACAGTAGGATCTTAATTTGATCACCCTGTTGCAGGAGAACTTGTAGTGCATTTGAGTTTTAAAAAAGCTTCTAAAGTTTGTAATTTACACTTTCAAATGTCATACTTAATGGATCAACCGCAAAAAAAAATCCATTAATTATAATCCACATGTCCTGTTGCTGCAGGATTATTTTCCTGTATTTGTGTCTCTTGTCTTTTCAGCTATTTGTAGGCATCTTGTTGGCTGGTGGGACCAGTTCAATGATCTAATCAGTTTCTCCTTCTGTGTATACTTTTCTGTGTGTTTATCACAGGAGGCTGGTGGCACATTCATTGGGGAGGACATGCTCGTGGTAATAGCTGGAGCGGAATAGGTGGAATGGTCTCAAATACATCAAACACATGGTTTACAGGTGTTTGATGCCACTCCATGCTCTGTTCTGGACATTATTATTGTCCGTCCTCCCCTCAGCAGCCTCCAATGATGTGTATATTCACTTATATGTTATTTTCCAGAGCCGAAACCGAGAGAGGACTCAACAGGAAGCACATCATTGAAGGTAAACTGTCTGATTTCCTCTCCTCCTCTTCCATCTGTCTCGTCCTTCACATAACTCCATGCCCCAGTTCACCTCTATAATCCCCCCCTTTTCATCTCTCTTCCTCCTGTTCTCCCCCCTCTTTCTACCACAGTTCCCTTGTGATTCATTTCCTCCAGTGCGCTCCGTTGATCTTGACCACCTCCTCTCGGATGTCTCTGGGAGATTGAGTTGGTTCATTTGTAAAGCCTTTGTTTGTTTGTTTGTTTTTGTGGAAGCAGTCTCTAATATGATAGACCATGGACATAAGCACTCAAAGTCAAATCAAAGTTTATTTGTCACGTGCGCCGAATACAACAGGTGTAGACCTTACAGTGAAATGTTTACTTACAAGCCATAACCAACAGTGCAATTTTTAAGTACAAACTAGGTATTAGGTGAACAATAGATAAGTAAAGAAATACCTTTTTTTTTTTAACTGTAAAATGACAGTAAAAATAACATTAGTGAGACTATATACAGGTGGTACCGGTACAGAGTCAATGTGGAGGCTATATACAGGTGGTACCGGTACAGAGTCAATGTGGAGGCTATATACAGGTGGTACTGGTACAGAGTAATGTGGAGCCTATACAGGTGGTACCGGTACAGACTCAATGTGGAGGTATATACAGGTGGTACCGGTACAGAGTCAATGTGGAGGCTATATACAAGGTGGTACCGGTACAGAGTCAATGTGGAGGCTATATACAGGGTGGTACTGGTACAGAGTCAATGTGGAGCCTATATACAGGTGGTACCGGTACAGACTCAATGTGGAGGCTATATACAGGTGGTACGTACAGAGTCAATGTGGAGCCTATATACAGGTGGTACCGGACAGACTCAATGTGGAGGCTATATACAGGTGGTACCGTACAGAGTCAATGTGGAGGCTATATACAGTGGTACCGGTACAGACTAATGTGGAGGCTATATACAGGTGGTACCGGTACAGACTCAATGTGGAGGCTATATACAGGTGGTACCGGTACAGACTCAATGTGGAGACTATATACAGGGGGTACCGGTACAGAGTCAATGTGGAGGCTATATACAGGTGGTACCGGTACAGAGTCAATGTGGAGGCTGTATACAGGGGGTACCGGTACAGAGTCAATGTGGAGGCTATATACAGGGGGTACCGGTACAGAGTCAATGTGGAGGCTATATACAGGTGGTACTGGTACAGAGTCAATGTGGAGGCTATATACAGGTGGTACCGGTACAGACTCAATGTGGAGACTATATACAGGGGGTACCGGTACAGAGTCAATGTGGAGGCTATATACAGGTGGTACCGGTACAGACTCAATGTGGAGGCTACATACAGGTGGTACCGGTACAGACTCAATGTGGAGGCTATATACAGGTGGTACCGGTACAGACTCAATGTGCGGGAGCACCGGTTAGTCGGGCTAATTGAGGTAATATGTACATGAATGTATCAAGGCACAAGGCGAGACCCAGAAGCAGACACAGGAGGCAGATGGTTTGAGTCTTTGATATTTATTAATAATCCAAAAAGGGGTAGGCAAGAGAATGGTCATGGACAGGCAAAAGGTCAAAACCAGATCAGAGTCCAGGAGGTACAGTGTGGCAGACAGGCTCGAGATCAGGGCAGGCAGAATGGTCAGGCAGGTGGGTAAAGAGTCCAGGAGGTACAGAGTGGCAGACAGGCTCGAGATCAGGGCAGGCAGAATGGTCAGGCAGGCGGGTAAAGAGTCCAGAAAACAGGCAAGGGTCAAAACCGGGAGGACTAGAAAAAGGAGAATGCAAAAAGCAGGAGAACGGGAAAACCGCTGGTTGACTTGGAAACATACAAGATGAAACTGGCACATACAACATACAAAACTGGCACAGAGAGACAGGAAACACAGGGATAAATACACTGGGGAAAACAAGCCACATCTGGAGGAGGTGGAGACAATCACAAGGGCAGGTGAAACAGATCAGGGCGTGACAGAATGTATAGTGAAAGTGACTATGCAGAGATGATAAACAGAGAGTAGCAACAGCGCAAAAGAGGGGTTGGCAGTGGGGTGCAAATAGTCCGGGTAGCCATTTGATTACTTGTTCAGGAGTCTTATGGCTTGGGGGTAAAAGCTGTTGAGAAGCCTTTTGGTCCTAGACTTGGTGCTCCGGTACCGCTTGCCATGCGGTAGTAGAGAGAACAGTCTTTGACTGGTGTCTGGGGTCTTTGACAATTTTTAGGGCCTTCCTCTGACATGCCTAGTGAAGAGGTCCTGGATGGCAGGAAGCTTGGCCCCAGTGATGTACTGGGCCGTACGCACTACCCTCTGTAGTGCCTTGCGGTCGGAGCCCGGGCAGTTGCCGTACCAGGCAGTGATGCAACCAGTCAGGATGCTCTCGATGTTGCAGCTGTAGAACCTTTTGAGGATCTGAGGACCCATGCCAAATATTTTCTCCTGAGGGGGGATGGGTTTTGTCGCGACTGGCTTGGTGTGTTTGGACCATTCTAGTTGGTTGGTGATGTGGACACCAAGGAACTTGAAGCTCTCAACCTGCTCCACTACAGCCCCATTGATGAGAATGGGGACGTGCTCGCTCCTCCTTTTCCTGTAGTCCACAATCATCTCTTTTTTTCTTGATTACGTTGAGGGATAGGTTGTTATTCTGGCACCACCCGGCCAGGTCTCTGACTTCTTCCCTATAGGCGGTCTCATCGTTGTTGGTGATTAGGCCTACCACTGTTGTGTCGTCTGCAAACTTAATGATGGTGTTGGAGTCCTGCCTGGCCATGCAGTCGTGGGTGAACAGGGAGTACAGGAGGGGACTGAGCATGCACGCCTGAGGGGCTACAGCGTTTAGGATCAGCGTGGCAGATGTGTTGCTACCTACCTTCACCACCTGTGGGCAGCCCGTCAGGAAGTCCAGGATCCTGTTGCAGTAGGAAGTGTTTAGTCCCAGGATCCTTAGCCTAGTGATGAGCTTTGAGGGCACTATGGTGTTGAACGCTGAACCGTCGTCAATCAATAGCATTCTCACATAGGTGTTCCTTTTGTCCATGTGGGAAAGAGCTGTGTGGAGTGCAATAGAGATTGCATCATCTGTGGATCTGTTTGAGCTGTATGCAAATTGGAGTAGGTCTAGGGTTTCTGGGATAATGGTGTTAATGTGAGCCATTACCAGCCTTTTAAAGCACTTCATGGCTATGGAAGTGAGTGCTACGGGTCTGTAGACATTTAGGCAGGTTACCTTAGTGCTCTTGGGCACAGGGACTATGGTGGTCTGCTTGAAGCATGTTGGTATTACAGACTCAAGCAGGTACATGTTGAAAATGTCAGAGAAGACACCTGCCAGTTGGTCAGCACATGCCCGGAGCACACGTCCTGGTAATCCGTCTGGCCCCGCAGCCTTGTGTATGTTGACCTGTTTAAAGGCTTACTCACATCGGCTAGGAGAGCGTGATCACACAGTCGTCCAAAACAGCTGATGCTCTCATGCATGCCTCAGTGTTGCTTGCCTCGAAGCGAGCATAGAAGTGATTTAGCTCGTCTGATAGGCTCGTGTCACTGGGCAGCTCACGGCTGTGCTTCCCTTTGTAGTCTGTAATAGTTTGCAGGCCCTGCCACATCCGACGAGCATCGGAGCCGGTGTAGTACGATTCAATCTTAGTCCT
>NC_052329.1:8041776-8101776 GCF_016432855.1 Salvelinus namaycush | reverse complement strand
CGGTCTCCTCCTCTCCATCCTTTCATCTCGGTCTCCTCTCTTCCTCTCCTCTCCATCCTTTCATCTCGGTCTCCTCTCTTCCTCTCCTCCTCTCCATACTTTCATCTCGGTCTCCTCTCTTCCATCCTCTCCTCTCCATCCTTTCATCTCGGTCTCCTTTCTTTCTCTCTCTCCATCCTTTCATCTCGGTCTCCTCTCTTCCTTTCCTCTCTCCATCCTTTCATCTCAGTCTCCTCTCCTCTACATCCTTTCATCTCGGTCTCATCTCTTCCTCTCCTCTCCATCCTTTGATCTCTGTCTCCTCTCTTCCTCTCCTCTCTCCATCCTTTCATCTCGGTCTCCTCTCTTCCTCTCCTCCTCTCTATCCTTTCATCTCGGTCTCTCTTCCTCTCCTCCTCTCCATCCTTTAATCTCGGTCTCCTCTCTTCCTCTCCTCCTCTCCATCCTTTCATCTCGGGCTCCTCTCTTCCTCTCCTCCTCTCCATCCTTTCATCTCGGTCTCCTCTCTTCCTCTCCATCCTTTCATCCCGGTTTCCTCTCTTCCTCTCCTCCTCTCCATCCTTTCATCCCGGTTTCCTCTCCTCTGTCAGTGTTTATGAATGGAGCTGAGCTGACATACTGTTTCACAATACCTCATTCATATCTCCCCCTCATCCCTCTACCCCCTCATCCCTTTCTCCTCTCAGTATTCAAACAGAAAAACTTTAAAAGGACAATCTGCAGTTGCTACATACATTTTGGATTTATAAAGTAATGATATTGAATCTTGAAGATATAACTTATAAATGCCTCATGAGCTTAGTTTAACTGTCGTACCTCAAGCTTATTTAAATACAATGTTTGTAAACAAAGTAAATGTAAACAAACACTATATAGCCTCAAAAAATATATCATGGATGGTCATTGAATCCATAGCTTTGTGGTTACATTTCTTCAGCCCCATCCCTCAGCTTTTTCTGCGGGGAGTCGTTTTGTTATTGTTCCAACTGCTGATTGACGCTTTTATCTGACTGGATGATAGCGACAGAGGGGGAAAGGTCTCCGAACCTTCTCTCACTTTCTCCGGAGCTTGTGGTTTTCTGTAACCGCAGGTTTCTAACATGTGTCCACTTCCTTCTTTCTCTCACTCACCCTCTCTCCCCCTTTCTCCCCACCACACTCACCCTCTCTCCCCCTTTCTCCCCCTTTCTCCCCACCACACTCCCCCTCTCTCCCCACCACACTCCCCCTCTCTCCCCCTTTCTCCCCACCACACTCCCCCTCTCTCCCCACCACACTCCCCCTCTCTCCCCCTTTCTCCCCACCACACTCCCCCTCTCTCCCCACCACACTCCCCCTCTCTCCCCCTTTCTCCCCACCACACTCCCCCTCTCTCCCCACCACACTCCCCCTCTCTCCCCCTCTCTCCCCCTTTCTCCCCACCACACTCCCCCTCTCTCCCCACCACACTCCCCCTCACTCCCCCTTTCTCCCCACCACACTCCCCCTCTCTCCCCACCACACTCCCCCTCACTCCCCCTCTCTCCCCCTTTCTCCCCACCACACTCCCCCTCTCTCCCCACCACACTCCCCCTCTCTCCCCCTCTCTCCCCTCCTCCCTCCTCCCTCTCTCTCCCCCTCTCTCCCTCTTTCCACCCACCCTCCTCCCTCTCCCTCTCTCCACCCACCCTCCTCCCTCTCCCTCTCCCTGTCCCCAGGTCTGAGGAGCTCCCTACAGAGGATGCAGCTGGAGTACGTGGATGTTGTGTTTGCAAACCGGCCCGACAGCAACACTCCCATGGAGGGTGAGTGACCTGGCAGAGATGGAGTGGGGTCTGAGACTGGCAGAGATGGAGTGGGGTCTGAGACTGGCAGAGATAGAGTGGGGTCTGAGACTGGCAGGGATGGAGTAGGGTCTGAGACTGGCAGGGATGGAGTGGGGTCTGAGACTGGCAGGGATGGAGTAGGGGCTGAGACTGGCAGGGATGGAGTGGGGGCTGAGACTGGCAGGGATGGAGTGGGGTCTGAGACTGGCAGGGATGGAGTGGGGTCTGAGACTGGCAGGGATGGAGTGGGGTCTGAGACTGGCAGGGATGGAGTGGGGTCAGACTGGCATGGATGGAGTGGGGGGTCAGACTGGCATGGATGGAGTGGGGGCTGAGACTGGCAGGGATGGAGTGGGGTCTGAGACTGGCAGGGATGGAGTGGGGTCTGAGACTGGCAGCGATGGAGTGGGCGCTGAGACTGGCAGAGATGGAGTGGGCGCTGAGACTGGCAGAGATGGAGTGGGGTCTGAGACTGGCAGAGATGGAGTGGGGTCTGAGACTTGCAGAGATGGGAGTGGGGGCTGAGACTGGCAGGGATGAGAGTGGGGTCTGAGACTAGCAGGGATGGGAGTGGGGTCTGAGACTGGCAGAGATGGGAGTGGGGGTTGAGACTGGCAGAGATGGAGTGGGGTCTGAGACTGGCAGGGAGGGGAGTGGGGTCTGAGACTGGCAGAGATGGGAGTGGGGGCTGAGACTGGCAGGGATGGAGTGGGGTCTGAGACTGGCAGGGAGGGGAGTGGGGTCTGAGACTGGCAGAGATGGGAGTGAGGGCTGAGACTGGCAGAGATGGGAGTGGGGGCTGAGACTGGCAGGGATGGAGTGGGGTCTGAGACTGGCAGGGAGGGGAGTGGGGTCTGAGACTAGCAGGGATGGGAGTGGGGGCTGAGACTGGCAAGGATGAGAGTGAGGGCTGAGACTGGCAGAGATGGGAGTGGGGGCTGAGACTGGCAGGGATGGAGTTGGGTCTGAGACTGGCAGGGAGGGGAGTGGGGTCTGAGACTGGCAGGGATGGAGTAGGGGCTGAGACTGGCAGAGATGGAGTGGGGGCTGAGACTGGCAGGGGTGGAGTGGGGTCTGAGACTGGCAGAGATGGAGTGAGGGCTGAGACTGGCAGAGATGGAGTGGGGTCTGAGACTGGCAGGGATGGAGTGGGGTCTGAGACTGGCAGGGATGGAGTGGGGTCTGAGACTGGCAGGGATGGAGTAGGGGCTGAGACTGGCAGAGATGGAGTGGGGTCTGAGACTGGCAGAGATGGAGTGGGGTCTGAGACTGGCAGAGATGGAGTGGGGTCTGAGACTGGCAGGGATGGAGTGGGGTCTGAGACTGGCAGAGATGGAGTGGGGGCTGAGACTGGCAGGGGTGGAGTGGGGTCTGAGACTGGCAGAGATGGAGTGAGGGCTGAGACTGGCAGAGATGGAGTGGGGTCTGAGACTGGCAGGGATGGAGTGGGGTCTGAGACTGGCAGGGATGGAGTGGGGGCTGAGACTGGCAGGAATGGAGTGGGGGCTGAGACTGGCAGGGATGGAGTGGGGTCTGAGACTGGCAGGGATGGAGTGGGGTCTGAGACTGGCAGGGATGGAGTGGGCGCTGAGACTGGCAGGGAGGGGAGTGATTGATGGTATTGTGGTTGGTTTACTTTGGCACTAATTTTGTTTTGCTTGCACACACACACACACACACACACACACACACACACACACACACACACACACACACACACACACACACACACACACACACACACACAGACATTCACATGCACAAACATACAAGCAAACAAACACAAATGAACACACTCACACAGGCATGTACACACAGCATCTCCCCCCTACACACTCTCTCTCTCTCTTTCTCTCTCTGTAACAGAGTGGATCACACAGCTAACTAGCTAAGGATTCCACATTGACTACATCTCTCTATAACCCCCTTCTCTTTCTTGGAGTGGATAGACAGAACCTACTGTTCTGTCTAAGCTCTGATCCTTCTCTCTCCCTCAGCCACAAACAAGCCACCAGGGGGCCAGACCAATCTGTCAAACCTACAGTACACAGCATGAGCCTGTCACCCAGAGTCGCTGATGATTGTGAGACGGGCCCTACGGCAGAAATGTTCTAAGAAAGATCGCTAGACTGTCTTTGCCCTACAGCCAACACCAGACAATGCTGTCTCTTCAGATGTACCCATACCGTACCAGATACAATACTCATAGATTGACTGATTGGCCTGATTGAGAGACATACATGGACGGATAGGTGGGCAGGGCGGTGGGAGGACAGACAGACAGACGGAAAGACAGACAGACGCCCAGACATACTTTCTCTCACACACACACCCAGCTGTGATACCATAGGCATTCTTATCACTGCCTTCCAGTACTAACACAGTGACTGAATCACTAGGTTATCCCTGCCTTCCAGTCCTAACACAGTGACTGAATCACTAGGTTATCCCTACCTTCCAGTACTAACACAGTGACTGAATCACTAGGTTATCCCTACCTTCCAGTCCTAACACAGTGACTGAATCACTAGGTTATCCCTGCCTTCCAGTCCTAACACAGTGACTGAATCACTAGGTTATCCCTACCTTCCAGTCCTAACACAGTGACTGAATCACTAGGTTATCCCTGCCTTCCAGTCCTAACACAGTGACTGAATCACTAGGTTATCCCTGCCTTCCAGTCCTAACACAGTGACTGAATCACTAGGTTATCCCTACCTTCCAGTACTAACACAGTGACTGAATCACTAGGTTATCCCTACCTTCCAGTCCTAACACAGTGACTGAATCACTAGGTTATCCCTGCCTTCCAGTCCTAACACAGTGACTGAATCACTAGGTTATCCCTACCTTCCAGTCCTAACACAGTGACTGAATCACTAGGTTATCCCTACCTTCCAGTACTAACACAGTGACTGAATCACTAGGTTATCCCTACCTTCCAGTCCTAACACAGTGACTGAATCACTAGGTTATCCCTGCCTTCCAGTCCTAACACAGTGACTGAATCACTAGGTTATCACTGCCTTCCAGTCCTAACACAGTGACTGAATCACTAGATTATCACTGCATTCCAGTACTAACACAGTGACTGAATCACTCGATTATCACTGCCTTCCAGTACTAACACAGTGACTGAATCACTAGGTTATCACTGCCTTCCAGTACTAACACAGTGACTGAATCACTAGATTATCACTGCCTTCCAGTACTAACACAGTGACTGAATCACTAGATTATCACTGCCTTCCAGTGCTAACACAGTGACTGAATCACTAGATTATCAAGGCCTTCCAGTGCTAACACAGTGACTGAATTACTCGATTAGCACTGCCTTACAGTGCTAACACAGTGACTGAATCACTAGATTATCAAGGCCTTCCAGTGCTAACACAGTGACTGAATTACTCGATTAGCACTGCCTTCCAGTGCTAACACAGTGACGGAATCACTAGATTATCACTGCCTTCCAGTGCTAACACAGTGACTGAATCACTAGATTATCACTGCCTTCCAGTGCTAACACAGTGACTGAATCACTCGATTATCACTGCCTTCCAGTGCTAACACAGTGACTGAATCACTAGATTATCAAGGTCTTCCAGTGCAAACACAGTGACTGAATCACTCGATTACCACTGCCTTCCAGTACTAACACAGTGACTGAATCACTACAGTATCACTGCCTTCCAGTACTAACACAGTGACTGAATCACTAGATTATCACTGCCTTCCAGTACTAACACAGTGACTGAATCACTACAGTATCACTGCCTTCCAGTGCTAACACAGTGACTGAATTACTAGAGTATCACTGCCTTCCAGTACTAACACAGTGACTGAATCACTAGATTATCACTGCCTTCCAGTACTAACACAGTGACTGAATCACTAGAGTATCACTGCCTTCCAGTACTAACACAGTGACTGAATCACTAGAGTATCACTGCCTTCCAGTGCTAACACAGTGACTGAATCACTAGAGTATCACTGCCTTCCAGTGCTAACACAGTGACTGAATCACTACATGTATCATGGTTGTACATCATGTGATATTCATCACTACATTAATGTAAGTTGCTGTCATCAATCATCATATAGAAGATCTGTCTCCTTAATCAGCTGTTGAAGCAAAACAAGGTGATTCACCCATAAAATCCACACGATTAAATCACATGAAACAGGTTAACCCACTATTTACACACTGGCCTCCCATCCCAACACGTGAAACAGGTTAACCCACTACCTACACACTGGCCTCCCCTCCCAACACATGAAAAAGGTTAACCCACTATTTACACACTGGCCTCCCATCCCAACACATGAAAGGTTAAGCCACTATCTACACACTGGCCTCCCATCCCAACACATGAAAAAGGTTAACCCACTACCTACACACTGGCCTCCCATCCCAACACATGAAAGGTTAAGCCACTACCTACACACTGGCATCAAATCCCAACACATGAAAGGTTAAGCCACTATTTACACACTGGCCTCCCATCCCAACACATGAAAGGTTAACCCACTATCTACACACTGGCCTCCCATCCCAACACTTGAAACAGGTTAATCCACTATTTACACACTGGCCTCCCATCCCAACACTTGAAACAGGTTAATCCACTACCTACACACTGGCCTCCCATCCCAACACATGAAACAGGTTAATCCACTACCTACACACTGGCCTCCCATCCCAACACATGAAAGGTTAATCCACTACCTACACACTGGCCTCCCCTCCCAACACATGAAAAAGGTTAACCCACTATCTACACACTGGCCTCCCCTCCCAACACATGAAAGGTTAAGCCACTACCTACACACTGGCCTCCCATCCCAACACATGAAAGGTTAAGCCACTACCTACACACTGGCCTCCCATCCCAACACATGAAACAGGTTAATCCACTACCTACACACTGGCCTCCCATCCCAACACATGAAAGGTTAAGCCACTACCTACACACTGGCCTCCCATCCCAACACTTGAAACAGGTTAATCCACTACCTACACACTGGCCTCCCATCCCAACACTTGAAACAGGTTAATCCACTACCTACACACTGGCCTCCCATCCCAACACATGAAACAGGTTAATCCACTACCTACACACTGGCCTCCCATCCCAACACATGAAAGGTTAATCCACTACCTACACACTGGCCTCCCCTCCCAACACATGAAAAAGGTTAACCCACTATCTACACACTGGCCTCCCCTCCCAACACATGAAAGGTTAAGCCACTACCTACACACTGGCCTCCCATCCCAACACATGAAAGGTTAAGCCACTACCTACACACTGGCCTCCCATCCCAACACATGAAACAGGTTAATCCACTACCTACACACTGGCCTCCCATCCCAACACATGAAAGGTTAAGCCACTACCTACACACTGGCCTCCCATCCCAACACTTGAAACAGGTTAATCCACTACCTACACACTGGCCTCCCATCCCAACACATGAAACAGGTTAATCCACTACCTACACACTGGCCTCCCATCCCAACACATGAAAGGTTAAGCCACTACCTACACACTGGCCTCCCATCCCAACACATGAAAGGTTAAGCCACTACCTACACACTGGCCTCCCATCCCAACACGTGAAACAGGTTAATCCACTACCTACACACTGGCCTCCCATCCCAACACATGAAAGGTTAATCCACTACCTACACACTGGCCTCCCATCCCAACACATGAAACAGGTTAACCCACTACCTACACACTGGCCTCCCATCCCAACACTTGAAACAGGTTAACCCACTACCTACACACTGGCCTCCCCTCCCAACACATGAAAAAGGTTAACCCACTATTTACACACTGGCCTCCCATCCCAACACTTGAAACAGGTTAATCCACTACCTACACACTGGCCTCCCCTCCCAACACATGAAAAAGGTTAACCCACTATTTACACACTGGCCTCCCATCCCAACACTTGAAACAGGTTAATCCACTACCTACACACTGGCCTCCCCTCCCAACACATGAAAAAGGTTAACCCACTATTTACACACTGGCCTCCCATCCCAACACATGAAACAGGTTAATCCACTACCTACACACTGGCCTCCCATCCCAACACATGAAACAGGTTAATCCACTACCTACACACTGGCCTCCCATCCCAACACATGAAACAGGTTAACCCACTACCTACACACTGGCCTCCCATCCCAACACATGAAACAGGTTAATCCACTACCTACACACTGGCCTCCCATCCCAACACATGAAACAGGTTAATCCACTACCTACACATTGGCCTCCCATCCCAACACATGAAACAGGTTAACCCACTACCTACACACTGGCCTCCCATCCCAACACATGAAACAGGTTAACCCACTATTTACACACTGGCCTCCCATCCCAACACATGAAAGGTTAAGCCACTACCTACACACTGGCCTCCCATCCCAACACGTGAAACAGGTTAATCCACTACCTACACACTGGCCTCCCATCCCAACACATGAAACAGGTTAATCCACTACCTACACACTGGCCTCCCATCCCAACACATGAAAGGTTAATCCACTACCTACACACTGGCCTCCCATCCCAACACATGAAAGGTTAACCCACTACCTACACACTGGCCTCCCATCCCAACACGTGAAACAGGTTAACCCACTACCTACACACTGGCCTCCCATCCCAACACATGAAACAGGTTATTCCACTACCTACACACTGGCCTCCCATCCCAACACATGAAAGGTTAAGCCACTACCTACACACTGGCCTCCCATCCCAACACATGAAAGGTTAAGCCACTACCTACACACTGGCCTCCCATCCCAACACGTGAAACAGGTTAACCCACTACCTACACACTGGCCTCCCATCCCAACACATGAAACAGGTTAATCCACTGCCTACACACTGGCCTCCCCTCCCAACACATGAAAGGTTAACCCACTACCTACACACTGGCCTCCCATCCCAACACATGAAACAGGTTAATCCACTACCTACACACTGGCCTCCCATCCCAACACATGAAAGGTTAATCCACTACCTACACACTGGCCTCCCATCCCAACACATGAAAGGTTAACCCACTACCTACACACTGGCCTCCCATCCCAACACATGAAACAGGTTAACCCACTACCTACACACTGGCCTCCCATCCCAACACGTGAAACAGGTTAACCCACTACCTACACACTGGCCTCCCATCCCAACACATGCAAGGTAAACATGACTCTTAATTCATTTTAGGAGATAACCCTCAGGCTTCCTGTTGATTGGTCAATATTAGTGGGAGTTCTTCTGAGCTTTAAACGTCAAGAGCTTCATTCTATATATAGTACAGGAGGCTCGAGTTGTTGTTAGCAGCGAATAATTATATGAGATTGTGAGAGATTTCTGTGTGTCTAATGAAATCCCCATGGATTATATTATTATGGGGTGAATGTGCAGATTTCTTTTGAGTGAATCTATTTATTTTTTATTGTGATTGTATTTATATGTCTGTGCCAGTGTGTGTGTGTGTGCCAGTGTGTGTTTTTTGTAAAGAATATATTTTTGTTACTATCATTCTCCTCCTTTCCTCCTTTCTTTCACTCTTCTATTCTTCTCTTCCATATAACATATACATCTACATATATATATATATACATATATATACACACATATATATACATATACATATATATACATCCACATATATATACATCTACATATATATACATCTACATACATATATATATATATTTATGCACATATATATACATAGACATCTACATATACATCTACATATACATCTACATACATATACACATATATATACATATACATCTACATACATATACACATATATATACATATACATATATATATACATATACATCTACATACATATACACATATATAGACATATACATATATATATACATATACATCTACATACATATACATCTACATATATATACATCTACATATACATATATATATACATCTACATATATATACATATATATATATACATCTACATATATATACATCTACAGTGGGGCAAAAAAGTATTTAGTCAGCCACCAATTGTGCAAGTTCTCCCACTTAAAAAGATGAGAGAGGCCTGTAATTGTCATCATTGGTACACTTCAACTATGACAGACAAAATGAGCAAACAAAATCCAGAAAATCACATTGTAGGATTTTTAATGAATTTATTTGCAAATTATGGTGGAAAATTAGTATTTGGTCACCTACAAACAAGCAAGATTTCTGGCTCTCACAGACCTGTAACTTCTTCTTTAAGAGGCTCCTCTGTCCTCCACTCGTTACCTGTATTAATGGCACCTGTTTGAACTTGTTATCAGTATAAAAGACACCTGTCCACAACCTCAAACAGTCACACTCCAAACTCCACTATGGCCAAGACCAAAGAGCTGTCAAAGGACACCAGAAACAAAATTGTAGACCTGCACCAGGCTGGGAAGACTGAATCTGCAATAGGTAAGCAGCTTGGTTTGAAGAAATCAACTGTGGGAGCAATTATTAGGAAATGGAAGACATACAAGACCACTGATAATCTCCCTTGATCTGGGGCTCCACGCAAGATCTCACCCCGTGGGGTCAAAATGATCACAAGAACGGTGAGCAAAAATCCCAGAACCACACTGGGGGACCTAGTGAATGACCTGCAGAGAGCTGGGACCAGAGTAACAAAGCCTACCATCAGTAACACACTACGCCGCCAGGGACTCAAATCCTGCAGTGCCAGACGTGTCCCTCTGCTTAAGCCAGTACATGTCCAGGCCCGTCTGAAGTTTGCTAGAGAGCATTTGGATGATCCAGAAGAAGATTGGGGGAATGTCATATGGTCAGATGAAACCAAAATATAACTTTTTAGTAAAAACTCAACTCGTCGTGTTTGGAGGACAAAGAATGCTGAGTTGCTTCCAAAGAACACCATACCTACTGTGAAGCATGGGGGTGGAAACATCATGCTTTGGGGCTGTTTTTCTGCAAAGGGACCAGGACGACTGATCCGTGTAAAGGAAAGAATGAATGGGGCCATGTATCGTGAGATTTTGAGTGAAAACCTCCTTCTATCAGCAAGGGCATTGAAGATGAAACGTGGCTGGGTCTTTCAGCATGACAATGATCCCAAACACACCGCCCGGGCAATGAAGGAGTGGCTTCGTAAGAAGCATTTCAAGGTCCTGGAGTAGCCTAGCCAGTCTCCAGATCTCAACCCCATAGAAAATCTTTGGAGGGAGTTGAAAGCCCGTGTTGCCCAGCAACAGCCCCAAAACATCACTGCTCTAGAGGAGATCTGCATGGAGGAATGGGCCAAAATACCAGCAACAGTGTGTGAAAACCTTGTGAAGACTTACAGAAAACATTTGACCTCTGTCATTGCCATCAATATATAACAAAGTATTGAGATAAACTTTTGTTATTGACCAAATACTTATTTTCCACCATAATTTGCAAATAAATTCATTAAAAATCCTACAATGTGATTTTCTGGATTTTTTTTTTCTCATTTTGTCTGTCATAGTTGAAGTGTACCAATGATGAAAATTACAGGCCTCTCTCATCTTTTTAAGTGGGAGAACATGCACAATTGGTGGCTGACTAAATACTTTTTTGCCCCACTGTATATATACATCTACATATATATATACATATACATCTACATATATATACATCTACATACATACATATATATATATATATATATATATACACATATATATACATATACATCTACATCTACATATACATCTACAGATATATATACATATACATCTACATATATATACATATATATACACATCTACATATATATACATATATATACACATATACATCTACATAAATATATATACATCTACATAAATATATATACATACATCTACATACATCTACATCTATATAGAGATATATACATCTACAGTACGCAGAGCGGAGTCAAAGGGCAACACACGTCATTAATACCAAACCTGCCACAAACCCCTCGGACACACTGCCAATAGCATGGTCCGAGTGATACATTGCGAATGATGAAGAACTGGACTGGACAAAGAAGTCTGCAGTGATAGATCAGACGTGGGAGAAATATTCAGCTACTGTTGGAAGACGAATAGAAAATGCTTTGTTGTTATTTAAAACCAGTGTGTTTCAGCATCACAGCCTTCATCATGAGGATAGCAACAGCCTCCTGCACAGTACGCTACTCCTGTAGTATGTATCACTATGGAACTGGTGGTCTAGTAAGAGATCAACTATATGCGTTTCCACGGATCTCTCTTCTTGCACCTATGAGTTTAAGACAGTATTAACACAATATTAACAGGGCCACAAATGGAAACACAAACAGATAAAGATGAAAAGACAGTCAGACAGGTTGACAGTCAGACAGGTTGACATGCAGATAGGTTGACAGGGAGATAGGTTAACAGGTTGACAGGCAGACAGGTTAACAGGTTGACAGGCAGACAAGTTGACAGTCAGACAGGTTGACTGTCAGACAGGCTGACAGGCAGATAGGTTGACAGGCTGATAGATTGACAGGCAGACAGGTTAACAGGTTGACATGCAGACAGGTTGACAGGCTGACAGTCAGACAGGTTGACAGGCAGATAGGTTAACAGGTTGACAGGCGGACAGGTTGACAGGCAGATAGGTTAACAGGTTGACAGGCGGACAGGTTGACAGGCAGATAGGTTAACAGGTTGACAGGCGGACAGGTTGACAGGCTGACAGTCAGACAGGTTGACAGGCAGATAGGTTAACAGGTTGACAGGCGGACAGGTTGACAGGCAGACAGGTTGACAGGCTGACAGTCAGACAGGCAGATAGGTTAACAGGTTGACAGGCGGACAGGTTGACAGGCTGACAGTCAGACAGGTTGACAGGCAGATAGGTTAACTGTCAGATAGATTGACAGGCAGACAGGTTAACAGGTTGACAGGCAGACAGGTTGACAGGCTGACAGTCAGACAGGTTGACAGGCAGATAGGTTAACAGGTTGACAGGCGGACAGGTTGACAGGCAGATAGGTTAACAGGTTGACAGGCGGACGGGTTGACAGACAGATAGGTTAACAGGTTGACAGGCGGACAGGTTGACAGGCTGACAGTCAGACAGGTTGACAGGCAGATAGGTTAACAGGTTGACAGGCGGACAGGTTGACAGGCAGACAGGTTGACAGGCTGACAGTCAGACAGGCAGACAGGCAGATAGGTTAACAGGTTGACAGGCGGACAGGTTGACAGGCTGACAGTCAGACAGGTTGACAGGCAGATAGGTTAACAGGTTGACAGGCGGACAGGTTGACAGGTTGACAGGTTGACAGGCTGACAGTCAGACAGGCAGATAGGTTAACAGGTTGACAGGCGGACAGGTTGACAGGCTGACAGTCAGACAGGTTGATAGGCAGATAGGTTAACAGGTTGACAGGCGGACAGGTTGACAGGCAGACAGGTTGACAGGCTGACAGTCAGACAGGCAGATAGGTTAACAGGTTGGCAGGCGGACAGGTTGACAGGCAGACAGGTTGACAGGCTGACAGTCAGACAGGCAGATAGGTTAACAGGTTGACAGGCGGACAGGTTGACTCATCAAAAGAAGCATAAACAGGGTTTTTATCCATCCATCTATCCCTCTTTTTCCACCCACCCACCCACCCTCCCTCCCTCCCTCCATCCGTCCCTCCCTCCATCCCTCCCTCAGCAGCACAAATAAAACCATATTTTCAGTCCTCTAAACATATCCAATTAATTCACAACACTCTGTGTATGGAGCCTCTGTATCTATATTCCTGTATCTGTCTGCCCTGGCTTAGTCATTCAGAGAGAGAGATGAGAGGTTGAGATAGATAGAAAGAAAGAAAGACAGGAAATAAAGAAAGAGGTAGAAAGAAGGGTAGAGGGTGGATTCCAAGAGAAAGAAAGAGAGACAAATGTGTCCACAAGTGCCTGGAGTGAGGTGAGTGTCTGTCCTTGGTTTGTCATCCTATAAGCCACAGAAGCAGCCAGGCAGGATAGATGCCTCAGTCCCTGTCTCACCCCAGCTTTATTGTGATGGCCTACTGCAGTAGGAATCTCAAGGACAGGCGTCTCACTCTGTTCACAAACACCTGCGTGGAAGGATAAGGCTTAAACTGTCACAGATTCCCCCGGCACTGCTGCTCATTCCCTTCTAGGCGTCACTGAACTGGATCATTACCACCAACCCCGGACTGTCTTCGCTCATTACGCACACCTGGTTCCCATTCCCCCTGATTAGTATGTGTATATATGTGACCTCTGTTCTCCATTGTCCTTGTTGATTATTGTTCCATGTCCGTTGGTCTTGTGAGTACCTGTGCTCTGTTGTATCGGCTTGCGTGTTAGTGTGCACTTGTTATTACGGGTCTCGTCCCGTGTATTGTTGTTACGGGTCTCGTCCCGTGTAGTGTTATTACGGGTCTCGTCCCGTGTAGTGTTATTACGGGTCTCGTCCCGTGTATTGTTGTTACGGGTCTCGTCCCGTGTATTGTTACGGGTCTCGTCCCGTGTATTTATTAGAGGTTTACATCTCGCTCTTTGTTTGGGTTACAGCCCTGTGTTTTATATATATATATATATATATTAATTTATATATATAATGTGTGTTTGTTTTGGGGCTTCGTCCCCGTCATGTTCATGACGCATGCTATTTTGGGTAGTGAAATAAAAAAAAACTATTTTGGCATTCCTGCGCCTGTTTCCAATCCTTATACAACGTGACATAAACACAGCACAGTGTTTATCAGTGGGGTGTTAGTCAGCAAACAAGCAAGCAAACTCACAGGCAAACACACACACACATGCAAACACACACACATGCTCAAACACACACAGATTCACACAGAGACAAACAAACAAATTAAATACACACACCTCAAACCCACTCATCCTTCTGTTTTTGCTAAATACCAATATTTGTCTGCCCTCTGCCCACCGTGTACACAGCAAGTAATCCTTCCACATGAGATATACAGTGGGGCAAAAAAGTATTTAGTCAGCCACCAATTGTGCAAGTTCTCCCACTTAAAAAGATGAGAGAGGCCTGTAATTTTCATCATTGGTACACTTCAACTATGACAGACAAAATGAGGAAAGAAATTCCAGAAAATCACATTGTAGGATTTTTAATGAATTTATTTGCAAATTATGGTGGAAAATGAGTATTTGGTCACCTACAAACAAGCAAGATTTCTGGCTCACAGACCTGTAACTTCTTCTTTAAGAGGCTCCTCTGTCCTCCACTCGTTACCTGTATTAATGGCACCTGTTTGAACCTGTTATCAGTATAAAAGACACCTGTCCACAACCTCAAACAGTCACACTCCAAACTCCACTATGGCCAAGACCAAAGAGCTGTCAAAGGACACCAGAAACAAAATTGTAGACCTGCACCAGGCTGGGAAGACTGAATCTGCAATAGGTAAGCAGCTTGGTTTGAAGAAATCAACTGTGGGAGCAATTATTAGGAAATGGAAGACATACAAGACCACTGATAATCTCCCTCGATCTGGGGCTCCACGCAAGATCTCACCCCGTGAGGTCAAAATGATCACAAGAACGGTGAGCAAAAATCCCAGAACCACACGGGGGGACCTAGTGAATGACCTGCAGAGAGCTGGGACCAGAGTAACAAAGCCTACCATCAGTAACACACTACGCCACCAGGGACTCAAATCCTGCAGTGCCAGACGTGTCCCCCTGCTTAAGCCAGTACATGTCCAGGCCCGTCTGAAGTTTGCTAGAGAGCATTTGGATGATCCAGAAGAAGATTGGGAGAATGTCATATGGTCAGATGAAACCAAAATATAACTTTTTGGTAAAAACTCAACTCGTCATGTTTGGAGGACAAAGAATGCTGAGTTGCATCCAAAGAACACCATACCTACTGTGAAGCATGGGGGTGGAAACATCATGCTTTGGGGCTGTTTTTCTGCAAAGGGACCAGGACGACTGATCCGTGTAAAGGAAAGAATGAATGGGGCCATGTATCGTGAGATTTTGAGTGAAAACCTCCTATCAGCAAGGGCATTGAAGATGAAACGTGGCTGGGTCTTTCAGCATGACAATGATCCCAAACACACCGCCCGGGCATCGAAGGAGTGGCTTCGTAAGAAGCATTTCAAGGTCCTGGAGTGGCCTAGCCAGTCTCCAGATCTCAACCCCATAGAAAATCTTTGGAGGGAGTTGAAAGCCCGTGTTGCCCAGCAACAGCCCCAAAACATCACTGCTCTAGAGGAGATCTGCATGGAGGAATGGGCCAAAATACCAGCAACAGTGTGTGAAAACCTTGTGAAGACTTACAGAAAACGTTTGTTTTCTTTTGTTATTGACCAAATACTTATTTTCCACCATAATTTGCAAATAAATTCATTACAAATCCTACAATGTGATTTTCTGGATTTTTGTTTTCTCATTTTGTCTGTCATAGTTGAAGTGTACCAATGATGAAAATTACAGGCCTCTCTCATCTTTTTAAGTGGGAGAACTTGCACAATTGGTGGCTGACTAAATACTTTTTTGCCCCACTGTACCTCAGCCAGCCCTGGGGTTGGAAAGTAATGACTTGCTGGAACTTTTGAGCCTGAGGGCAGGCCACTGAAGAGGGCACTGTTGTGAAAGAGGGCATATGAAGTGTTGTTTTGTGAGTGTACATCAGGCTACTCTGTTGCTATGGGTATAGACATTGATCATCTACCGTTACCTTAGAAGCTCAGGTGAACCATTGGCTAAGAATTCATAGAATTTGATGACCAACACACGCCCCCCCAGCAATCTCTCCATCTCTTTCAGTCTTTCTATCTTTCTCTCTTTTCCTCCCCCTCTCTCTCTCTCTCTTTCCCTCTCAGACAGATGTATTGTTGTTCACGCCTGGCATTTTCTCCTCTCCACCTCCCACCTGTTTCACCCACACACTTTGGCTCTCTCCGCTGTATGTAGGCTCGCAGAATGAGCTGCTCATGAAAGGGAATCACTCTTTTTTTTAATCCCACTCTGATCTAGGTTCATCTCGCTTTCAACTTCATTAATCTCCCTGTTTTACATTTCATCCTTCAGCATCCTGTTGCAATTGAATTTGTTGATTAGACTACAGGTCTATAAGGGTATCATTTTATCATCCAAACTCTGTGTGATTTCCTTTTCTTCAATATAGGCCTGTTGGGTTGTACTGTGTTATCGTCATGTGTTATCGTCAGGTGTTCTTGTTTTGGTTAGAGAAAGAAAGACGGATAAAAGGAGAGAGGTAGAGAAGGGCAGAGGGTGGATTAAAAGAGAAAGAAAGAGAGAGATGTACGTTATTGTATAGCTACCAAATTGCACTGATTGCACTGCTTGCCAAGCATAATTGCCCCTTGCGGGACATATTAAGTACATGGTATTGAATCACATGTTCCAGAGATTCCGGTATCTCTTGGTTAGACACCTTGTATCCTTGCATTACTTACTCTACTCCCATTAATAAATATCAGCTGTCTTGTGTATCTCCACACCACCATGACCCTGCAGTACCACTCTATACCCTGAGGCACAAACAGAACCGACAAAGGTCCGCTACGAGAGACTTCTGCTCCATCATCTGTCATCTCTCTCTCTCTCAGCTGACTGGGTCTTTTCAGTCTGGCACTGTGGCATTTGGCGTTTGGATTAATATTACCTCAGCAAACAATATCTCATATGAAATCTTGTCCTGCACTGGCCATAGGAGGATGGAGGATATATTCTGGGCTTCTTGCTCAATGGTACAAATCCTTTCACCGGTTTCCTTTTGTTTGTAATGTTTTTTAACTCGCCCCTTTAGCAGCAGGCTGCTTTCAAATGGCTTCTGACTCAAACCTTTTGAGCGGTTGTTTGGCGATTATTATTCAATGAGACTGAACTGAATGGATTAATTGATGTACTCAGCTGTGGTAGTGGAGCTCGGCGGCAATACAGACATGTAGATGGAATTGAAATGGTCCCTTCATTCGGAATGTCTGTGAGAAAGAAAAAAGATGACTTAAAGTGGCGCAGCGATTTAAGGCACTGCATCTCAGTGCTAGAGGCATCACTACAGACCCTGGTTTGATTCCAGGTTGTATCACAACCGGCCATGATTGGGAGTCCCATAGGGCGGCGCACAATTGGTCCAGCGTCGTCCCAGTTAGGGTTTGGCCTGGGGGGGTGGGCTGTCATTTTAAATAAGAATTTGTTCTTAACTGACTTTCCTAGTTAAATAAAAAATAATTAAATATAAATGGGTTTGTTATTTGCGGTAACTTCTTTGTTGTTCTAATATCCCAAACTGACATGTCAGTTTCAGTTTCACCAATGAAGGATTCTAGCTAATGAGAAGTGATCTTTTTGAGGTTGTAAAAGAAGGAGCTGAGGCGCCCTCTAATGTCTCAGAACTACTCCTACAAGTTAGAGTATCTTCATCATATCAGGTTTCATCTGTGAGAAGGGACGTTCACCTCAAAACACAACCTTCCATGTACAAATGAATGGACCAATCATATAAGGTTGTATTTTGAGTGGAACGTTTCTTTAAAACATTATTTCCCCTTATTTTTGCTAAACTCTCTCGACTCCCTTCTTCCAGAATGTGGGAAACAGCAACCTAGACCTACACCCCCTCTGTCCCTCCTGTATCCCTCCCATATCCCTCCTGTATCCCTCCCGTAACCCTCCCATATCCCTCCTGTGTCCCTCCCATATCCCTCCTGTATCCCTCCCGTAACCCTCCCGTAGCTAGCAGGTTTTTAATGTTTTTGTCTCTGCAGAGATTGTGAGGGCGATGACCCATTTGATCAACAATGGCATGTCCATGTACTGGGGGACATCACGATGGTCTGCCATGGAGATTATGGTAAGTAGGCAAATCCTCTCACATCTTCCCAATACGTCAACTTCATATTCCCTTCAGCAGTGTGAAGACCTGCACGATCTGTCCAAATAATTCACTGTAGCATGCTTGGGATATAAATGCTTTTGAAGTCTGACATTAGAGAATAAACAAACATTATAGTGTTTGAAAAGGTGAATGAAGTCTGAAAAGGTCAGGCACTGTCTTGTAAAATCAATACTTTTGAAGATATGGAAGTTTGGTCTGACATTAACAAGAGAAGATTGAAAAGGTGAACAGTCAACATTGGTTCTGCCCCCCTCCCCTCTTTCCTTCTCCTCTCAAATTTTTTTCAGGAAGCGTACTCAGTTGCACGGCAGTTTAACCTGATCCCTCCGGTGTGTGAGCAGGCTGAGTACCACTTCTTCCAGAGGGACAAGGTGGAGACACAGCTACCTGAGCTCTACCATAAGATAGGCAGGTGTAATAGTAACACCATCTCACAAACTCACTAGATTTTAGATTTGTCACACTTTGGGACTGCATTCAAGTGTCCTATAAAACACCCTTGAAATGCACAACCAGGATCAGACTGGTAACAGACTGTGCAGTAGTAGTAGTTCACCCCAAAATTCAAAGTTTGTCAAAAGTGGTCTAATGTCGAGCTGAGTCAATATTCCAAACTGCAAAAGGTAAACTCTTGATACCAGTACTTTTGTCCTTCAGTACCATGATAATCTGATGATTACCCTGCCTGTCATGTGACCTAACTCCCATGTACCATTGCAGGTGTGGGTGTGGTCTCCTGGTCACCTCTAGCCTGTGGAATCATCACTGGGAAGTATGAGAATGGCATCCCAGAATGCTCCAGGGCCTCCATGAAGGTACTGCTCGTATCTGCTTGTCCCAACAACATCTGAGGGGATTTATGAATGTCAGCTTGGTCCTCAGGTGGTGTCTAAGACTGGTCTTCTTCCTCTCTTCCAGCCGTACGCCTGGTTAAAGGAGAAGATAGTGAGCGAAGAAGGGAGGAAACAACAGGCCAAGCTGAAGGAGCTCACTACCATCTCTGAAAAGCTGGGCTGCACTCTGCCACAATTAGCTATCGGTAAGATATCAGTAACACAAATGCTGAAAAGACAAAGTTGATGGTTTTCACGAAAAGCTTAGGCTCAAATTGCGTTTTTATTTTAGTAATAAATCCAGTTTTTTTTTTAAAGCGAGAAAGTGGCTTGTTTCCACTTCTTTCGTGCCTGTAATTGATTTTGGTGATATATTGTACATGTATGCCCCTGTGGCATCATTACATATGCTGGAAACTGTGTACCAAAGCCCTCACACATCACTGTAACCTTTACATGAGAGTGGGCTGGTCTTCCTTCGGAGATTAAATCATTGGTAGGTTTTATTTAGAAGGCCATATTGAGACGACTCCCATTTTACTTGTGTAACTACATTGTCCAGCAGACAAATTAAAACTATCGCCTGCGTTCACTTGATTGTGCCTAAGGCCCGTACAGAAAAAAGCTTTCCAGTTCTCTGCCCCTTACTTAATTTTTTTATTTTATTTAACTGGGCAAGTCAGTTAGGATCAAATTCTTGTTTACAATGACGGCCTACCCCAGCCAAACAATGCTGGACCAATTGTGCACCGCCCAATTGGACTCCCAATCATGGCCAGTTGTGATACAGCCTGGAATCAAACCAGGGTCTGTAGCAATACCTCTAGCACTAAGATGCAGTGCCTTAGACCACTGGGCCACTCGGGAGCCCAATCACACGCATGGAACGAGCTTCAAAGGGAGGTGAAATTACAGGAGCTCGTCCCTATAATTTATTTTAAAGAAGGGTTACACACTATGATGCCAAATGAAATGGGGGGGGCTGTCAATGTTTTGAACCCTAGTTGCACCACACTTTCCCAAACCATCCTACTGTTCAATGTGTAAATGTATATTTTTTAAACTGTAGTGCTTTGTGTTTTATGTTATAAATGTGTCTGCAACTTTGTGTGCTGCTATTTTGGCCAGGTATTGTAAAAGAGATTGTTCATCTCAATGAGACTAACCTGGTAAAATAAAGGTACCCCAAAAAATAGACAAATAACCATGCTGGATGTGGAAGATGACCCTTTATGAGTAATAGAGGGACTACCTCCATAAGGGACTTGTCCAATAACAAACGTACATTTTCTTTTTCCATTGCAAAATGTTTTCCGTTGCATGCCCTAATGAACTCAACCCTGTTACCTCCCCTTCTCTCTCTCTGCAGCCTGGTGTCTGAGAAATGAAGGAGTGAGCTCAGTGCTGCTGGGAACGTCCAACCCCATCCAGCTTATAGAGAACCTGAGGGCCATGGAGGCAAGGAGCATCTCTCATATAGCTTACTTTTCTCATTAAGGGAAGAAGGACTACCTTGAAGAATACATTTTAAGCTGTTTTAGGCCCAATGCAAAATCGACCCTGAGACTCTATGCCCACAGGAGGTTGGTGGCACCTTAATTGGGGAGGATGGGCTCATGTTAATGGCTGGAGCGGAATAGGTGGAATGATAACAAAAACATCAAACAAATCAAATCAAACTTTATTTGTCACATGCGCCGAATACAACAAGTGTAGACCTTACAGTGAAATTCTTACTTACAAGGCCTTAACCAACAGTAAAGTTCAAGAAGAGTTAAGAAAATATTTACCAAATAAACTAAAGTAAAAAATAATAAAAAGTAACACAATAACGAGGCTATATACAGGGGGCACTGGTACCGAGTCAGTGTGCGGGGGGGTACATGTTAGAGGTAATTTGTACATGTAGGTAGGGGTGAAGTGACTATGCATATTTACATTTTACATTTAAGTCATTTAGCAGACGCTCTTATCCAGAGCGACTTACAAATTGGAAAGTTCATACATATTCATCCTGGTCCCCCCCGTGGGAATTGAACCCTGGTCCCCCCGTGGGAAATGAACCCACAACCCTGGCGTTGCAAGCGCCATGCTCTACCAACTGAGCCACACGGGACCACTGCATAGATAATAAACAGTGAGTAGCAGCAGTGTACAAAACAAATGGAGGGGGGGGGGGGGGGTCAATGTAATAGTCCGGTGGCCATTTGATTAATTGTTCAGCAGTCTTATGGCTTGGGGGTAGAAGCTGTTAAGGAGCCTTTTGGTCCTAGACTTGGCGCTCCGGTACCGCTTGCCGTGCGGTAGCAGAGAAAACAGTCTATGACTTGGGTGACTGGAGTCTCTGACAATTTTATGGGCTTTCCTCTGACACCGCCTATTATATAGGTCCGGGATGGCAGGAAGCTTGGCCCCAGTGATATACTGGGCCGTACGCACTACCCTCTGTAGCGCCTTACGGTCAGATGCCGAGTAGTTGCCATACCAAGCTGTGATGCAACTGGTCAGGATGCTCTCGATGGTGCAGCTGTAGAACCTTTTGAGGATCTGGGGACCCATGACAAATCTTTTCAGTCTCCTGAGGGGGGAAAGGTTTTGTCATGCCCTCTTCACAACTGTCTTGGAGTGTTTGGACCATGATAGATTGTTGGTGATGTGTACACCAAGGAACTTGAAACTCTCGACCCGCTCCACTACAGCCCCCGTTGATGTTAATGGGGGCCTGTTCGGCCCGCCTTTTCCTGTAGTCCACGATCAGCTCCTTTGTCTTGCTCACATTGAGGGAGAGGTTGTTGTCCTAGCACCACACTTCCAGTTCTCTGACCTCCTCCCTACAGGCTGTCTCATCGTTGTCGGTGATCGTTGTGTCGTCAGCAAACTTAATGATGGTGTTGGAGTCGTGTTTGGCTACGCAGTTGTGGGTGAACAGGGAGTACAGGTGTGGTCTAAGTACACACCCCTGAGGGGCCCCAGTGTTGAGGATCAGCGTGGCAGACGTGTTGTTGCCTACCCTACCCTAGGTGTTTAGTCTGAAGATCCTTAACTTAGTGGTTTCCAGGTGTTTGATGTCATTCCATTTTTTTCTATTGCAAACATTATTATGAGCCGTCCTCCCCTCAGCAGCCTCCTGTGCCTATGCCCTATGTACGTGTGGAGATCTGAGAGGATTTGACAGGTGTACGCAATATGGTAGTAGCTCCACTTGCTCACTGATAAGCTAGGTGGAAGTTACACCATATGTCTTATACCTATCAAATCATCTTAGATGCAGTAGCCTCGTGAGCCTCCCTGATCTCGCTATTGTCGATAAGGCCGGGACGATGTCCCCCCGTTGGAATGGCTATCACTCTATAGACCAAAACATGCTTGGTGAAGCTGGTGTGTGAAGTGGTTCAAACTACAACTCTACCAAAGCACGAGACCAGAGAACGTGGAGGTCATTCCCATGCTGAAATGGTGAAGAAATCTACAAACTTAAAACCAATTATTCAGGCTGCAGCTGTTTAAATACTTTAGTCTGGTAAATGCATCCGATTTAAGAACATTTCTGAATGGTACTCTGAAGTATCCATTATAACAACTACAACAGACTTTGATCTCTGGTGGACAAACCAGAGGCTTTCTGTCAACTGACTATCCAGCAGACAGATCGGTGATCAGAGAGGGACAACAAAGGCATACAGATGTAAATATGTAAATTGCAATTTATTTTCGAATGAGGGGCTGTTCATGTTAAAAGTATTAGCATTTCATAAGTGTAGTTATTAACTCTTTCCCGCTCTCGAACTGTCCCCACCCCCTTTCCTTTGTCTACCAAGCCATCATATCAGCCCACTAGGGACATTTCTATCATGTCAGTAACCAATGTATGACCTATGTGTGTGTGTGTGTTTATGTAATTTTGTGATTGATTAAGTTAGATAGTAAATAAATAATTAAGCCAATTTGTATATCGCTGACTCATGATCTATGTTAGGGTTCGTGCAGATATCCAAGGGTTTGCTACATTCAGAATATGCCTGATGAGGTCATAATGCATTAATAAGTGAGTGAAAATATCTGAAGAGTTATATTTGTTTAATAAACACTCTTTAAACATTTTCCCGTGGTGCCCCAGCTTCCTAGTTAATTAAAGTTACATGATTAGTTTAATCACGTAATTAAATGACGGATAATTGATTTGATAAATGAACAGTCTTCACATTTAATGATAGTCAACGCTGCGACACTATCATTCACAGATCAGGCTGGCTGGCGAGGCTAAGGGTGCAAGGTTTAGGCGTCAATTTGGGACACTGACATCTATTTCTCAGCACTCATACTGCTCCCCTTCTCTAGTCTATGCCTACACTGTTTATTTACAATTATGGATGCCTATTGTGTTGTAGTTACTAACTAACTACTACCAACATAACAACTGACTGAATCAATGGTATTGTTTCTCTTCTTCATGTATTCTAGGTCATTCCAAAGATGACAGCAGGCATTGCCACAGAGATTGACCACGTCTTGGGAAACCAACCCCACAGGAAGAAGGACTTCCAACAAGCACATTAGGATGGAGCCATTCTACAGAACTGTGACTAATCTGGACCAGCTCTCATCAGTGGCACCTCCAGTCAGTGGCACCTCCAGTCATTGTGTGCCCAACCCTGTTTGTGTGTGTGTATGTGTGTGTGTGTTCTACGCAGTTCCTCGTCCTGCCACGTCCGATTAAAGATCAACCAGTACTCAGTGTCGTTAACTGAGAGCTCTGCTTGACCAAGCATGCATGCCACACAGCTGCTCCACTCCACTTCAGTGCAGCTCAAACCTGCCGAACTAACCAGCCGTTATCAAGATAGCAATCAAGTCAGACTAAGATCACCTGAATCAGTTGCGGCTGCTGAGGGGAGGAAGGCTCATAATAATGGCTGAAATAGACTGTAATGGATAGAATTGTATCAAACACATGAAAACCATGTTTTTGATACCATTCCATTTACTCCATTCCAGCCATTATTATGAGCCGTTCTCCCCTCACCAGCCTCCACTGAATCTGATGTGCAAATCCCTTATGGTACACCCAGCTGTCCCGCATTCTGTGTAGAAGCCTTTGTAGGCTAAACGGGACATTCATAAGGACAAACTCTTGGACAGAGGACTGTGTTCCTGTCCTCAAAGTGATGGACATGGACAAATGATCTGTCCATGAGGGTCAGTGCTGGCGGAGCCCCTCCTATCCTACAACCTGAGTGCTTACCTAACCCTGCATTGTTGTAGTGATAATTAACTGTTTCGATACATGCTGACATCTTGTGGTTTTTAACTTTTTTCCCCCCATCGTGATGCTAAAATACCAACAGAGTTGTGTTGGATTGAATATTTCAAAACGACATGTGTAATGACTGTTAAGTGATTATATATTTTCTTGTCAATGAATGCAGAAGAACACAGTATTATTATGATAGTACTTTCATAGTATCTCCCCATTTCTCTCTAACAATGCATTGTCTCTTCTGCTAACAGATATTGCAGGCATGTACATAGGTCTACCATTGGTGTAAGCAGCATTACTGGATGCTATCTAGTGCCCTCATTGCACAAACCGATATATTTTCATTTTGTCCAAGTTAAACTCATGTATATGATGTATATTCTACCCTGTCATTGCACCTGGGCTAAAACTGAATACAATGTCTGTTCAAATGTAAAATGGTATAATGAGATTATGTTAGAGGTTGAGAGTTCAGTCAAGACTCTTTAATTAATTGATGTAGTTGTTAATTTGTACATACTGTATATAAATAAATATCCAGTGTGAACGATGGCATTCTCTGTGCAGAAACACCTCATATCTAGAAGTATTGCAAATATGTAGTTTAAAAAAGTAAGGAATAGACAAGGTTCCAATACGAAGAAACAAACATTTGTGACATGAATAGTCAGAATAGAATTGATTACGTCATTGGAAAACTGTCCCTCTAAAGCTGTGGATGTAGCCTACCAATTTCATTATGTAGCTTTTTCCAGCAGAATGTGAAAACAAAAACATTTCTAGATTCTTCTAGAACAGTAGAGTACAAGTACAGTGGCTTGCGAAAGTATTCAACCCCATGGCATTTTCCTTATTTTGTTGCCTTACAATCTGGAATTAAAATAGATTTTTGGGGGGTTTGTATCATTTGATTTACACAACATGTAACCACTTGAAGATGCAAAATAATTTTTATTGTGAAAAACAAGAAATCAAAAAAACAGAACTTGAGCGTGCATAACTATTCACCCCCCCAAAGTCAATACTTTGTAGAGCCACCTTTTGCAGCAATCTATAAGCTTGGCACATCTAGCCACTGGGATTTTTGCCCATTCTTCAGGGCAAAACTGCTCCAGCTCCTTCAAGTTGGATGGATTCCGCTGGTGTTCAGAAATATTTAAATCATACCACAGATTATCAATTGGATTGAGGTCTGGGCTTTGACTAGGCCATTCCAATGCATTTAAATGTTTCCCCTTAAACCACATGAGTGTTGCTTTAGCAGTATGCTTAGGGTCACTTTTCTGCTGGAAGGTGAACCTCTGTCCCAGTCTCAAATCTCTGGAAGACAAACAGGTTTCCCTCAAGAATTCCCCTGTATTTAGCGCCATCCATCATACCTTCAATTCTGACCAGTTTCACAGTCCCTGCCAATGAAAAACATCCCCACAGCATGATGCTGCCACCACCATGCTTCACTGTGGGGATGGTGTTCTCGGGGTGATGAGAGGTGTTGCGTTTGCGCCAGACATAGCGTTTTCCTTGATGGCCAAAAAGCTCAATTTTAGTCTCATCTGACCAGAGTACCTTCCATATTTTTGGTGAGTCTCCCACATGCCTTTTGGCGAACAGCAAACATGTTTGCTTACTTCTTTCTTTAAGCAATGGCTTTTTTCTGGCCACTCTTCCAAAAAGTCCAGCTCTGTGGAGTGTACGGCTTAAGGTGGTCCTATGTACAGATACTCCAATCTCTGCTGTGGAGCTTTGCAGCTCCTTCAGGGTTATCTTTGGTCTCTTTGTTGCCTCTCTGATTAATGCCTTCCTTGCCTGGTCCATGAGTTTTGGTGGGCGGCCCTTTCTTGGCAGGTTTGTTGTGGTGCCATATTATTTACATTTTTTTAATAATGGATTTAATGGTGCTCTGTGGGATGTTCAAAGTTTCTGATATTTTTTTATAGCCCAACCCTGATCTGTACTTCTCCACAACTTTGTCCCTGACCTGTTTGGAGAGCTCCTTGGTCTTCATGGTGCCGCTTGCTTAGTGGTGTTGCACACTCTGGTGCCTTTCAGAACAGGTGTATATATACTGAGATCATGTGACACTTAGATTGCACACAGGTGGACTTTATTTAACTAATTATGTGACTTCTGAAGGTAATTGGTTGCACCAGATCTTATTTAGGGGCTTCATAACAAATGGCGTGAATACATATGCACGCACCAATTTTACATATTTTTTTATTTGAATTTTTTGAAGCAACTCATTTTTTTTATTTCACTTCACCAATTTGGACTAAATCAAAATCAAAATAAATGTAAATTACAGGTTGTAATGCAACAAAATAGGAAAACCGCCAAGGGGGATGAATACTTTTGCAAGGCGCTGTATAAGTAGACCCATCTTTGGATGCATCCTCCGTTACCTCTGGCAAAACCCCATCCCTCTCCTCCGCTTGTGTCAATAGAAAACATTGGGTGGGTTCCATTATGCTGAGCCGCAGGGCACTGGTCCGTGACCGGGCAAAAGTGGTGAGGGAGGAACGCCCTTCTCAAATGGAACAGTAATCTGCGCCGCTCTGTCATGTTATCCACAAGGCGGCATGGTGCATCGTCTAGAAACATACATCTCTTTTCTATCAAATAAATGTTTGAATTTTCTAACTAGTTTTCATTGGGAAGTCAGATAAAGCATTTTTTTTTAAAGCAATCACTTTTGCACGTGAAAACACAGATTCCTACTCGTTACTCCACGTGCTTATTTATGTCACTTTTGTTTTGAGCCGACTTCACCATGGGCTTTGAACGGGGCACCTGGCTCACGACCCGGAGGCAGCCCGGTTACAAAACAAATGCAACCTTCGTCTCCTGAGTACATACCTTCGTCTCCTGAGTACATACCTTCGTCTCCTGAGTACATACCTTCGTCTCCTGAGTATAAACCAAGTAAACTTACCTATAGGTCTACTTGCTCTCTTGAGAACCTTGAGGATCTCGAAATGGAGTTGTCGGCAGTGGTGAACTCTCTGAAGTTGAGCCAGACAAGGATGAAGTGGGTCTACTTGTGGCGAGAGGTGTAGTAGATTAATTGTAGATTAATTTGAACGGTAGGAGTGACATGTTTGGAAAGAGTAGATTCCTGCTTTTTGGCTGACCCATAAGTTGTGTCAAGCTGGGTAAAGGACACACTTGGAATGGTTAAATCTATGAAAGTTTCGAGAAGTGGAATTATTTCGATTTTTGTGCATCCTCCACCCAGAGGAAGCGAGCGCGTTGCGTCACGCGTCTCGGGCCTCAACCTGTACCGTGCTTTGCTTTCCGGAGCAGGGCACCGCTCAAAGGGGTGATCAGTGGGGTAGTGTTGAATGTAGAGGTGAATCGAATGAAAAATAATATTCCTAGTGTTTGTGATGCCCACCATTTGGTGAGATGTAGACCCTGTGACAATGTCGAGAGTGAGAATACCCTGTCTGTCTTGTTGAACTTTTACACAGAGTTTCTACCTGATATGGCCAGGTTAGGTTATATTTGCTATTCTGCGAGGGCCTATGTTCTGAACCCGCTATGGTGCTTTAGGTGCCAAGGATTCAGACATGTTGCAGCGGTGTGTAGAAGGGAGATCCCACGATGTGAGAATTGTGCAGGAGGGCATATGTCAACTGTGGGGGCGCCCATGCAGCTGGGGATCCGAAATGCCCTGTGAGAGAGAGATGTTGAGATAGCCAGAGTCGGGCAAAAAGTGTCCTATGCTGAGGCAGGGAAGAAAGGATAGCCCAAGGGTGAGTGATTCGACTGGGAGCCCCCCAGTGAGTAGGCCTGAAGAGAGAGATCCAAACCAGATGAGTTTTAGTAAGGTTGGATTTCTTGCGTTTATAGCGATGGTGATCAATTGCACTGCACTGATGGAGTGGAAATCACAGAAGATAGATGTGGTAGCAGATAAATATTTAGGTGTGAGAGATTTTTAGTGCAGAATGGCTACAGGAAGTTTTGAAAAAAGGGGTTCCATCCTCCCAGGCCGATGGCTTGGTGTAGGATCGTTTAGGGACAAAGTAGTAGTATGGAGGGGTGGGTTTTTGAGGGTAGTGTATAAGTGCAGGCTTAGATGATGGTGCAATTTAAGATTTTCCCATTCCCCTTTTCCATTTTTGTTGACCAAAATGTGCAATTCGCACTCCGACCTGAGAAAGGCAGCAATATGCAACACAGCGTCTAGTCTGCCGGAAATTCACACGGAGAAGAAGAAAAAACAGCCCTCCCATCGACTCCTCCCATGAGCATCACTTATTGGATAATTGCCCTGAACGACTTTGAATAATAGTTCTTTGATTGGCTGTTCATACCTCGAGTGATTGAAAACCCGCGCTTTACAAACTTTTCCAGACTATCTAAAAAATAACAACACAAAATTGTGTATCTATCCAAGATAATATTTACCATTCAACTACTCACGAAGTCGTCACTAAACTCAATACAGTGGCGAGTGCATTGCGTGTAACTTTAGGAATCGGCGGGTTTTGTGGCAACTCTTCCTTAGCAACCAACTTCAATACAGCAAGGAAAAGTCAACACAGCTGTTAGCGAGCTAGCTTGCTAAAAAGCTCATTTCAGGTTTACAAATAAAAGGGTGAGTTTTGGCCAGGTAAAAGTGAATTGTCTAATTTGGTGTGGAGTTAATTCACACGCTTGCAACACATCTATCATTAATTGCTAAGTTGTAATTATTTCGCCTCTATGGCTTATATTGCCTTGCCTCCCTTTATCTTTCATAATTTGCACACTGTATATAGGCTTTTCTATTGTGTTATTGACCGTACGTTTGTTTATTCCATGTGTAACTCTCTTTGTGTTTGCTTTGCTTTATATTGGCCAGCTCGCAGTTGTAAATGAGAACTTGTTCTCAACTGGCCTACCTGGTTAAAAAAAACGCTAGCTACCCTAGCTAGGTGGTAGTAGTTAACGTTAGCCATCAGTTAGCTTGCTAGCTACCTGTGTATAATGGGAATAGCGAACTCCGGTCCAGGGCGTGACTATCGTCACTATACTTTGGTTACTTACCAGAATAAAGATGTTGCTAGAGTGCTGACGAACATTTCTCAGAATGCGCCGGGTGTCATTCGACGTTCCTCCAAAATACGATATGTTCACTACGCGATACATGTTAATTAAAGTAGCCTAGTGGTTAGTGTTGTGCCAGTAACCGAAAGGTTGCGAGATCGAATCCCCGAGCTGACAAGGTAAAAATCTTTGCTTCTGCCCCTGAACAAGACAGTTAACCCACTGTTCCTAGGCCGTCATTGTAAATAAGAATGTTCTTAACTGACTTGCTTAGTTAAAGGTTAAAATGAATACATCAGAGCTAGTGAAGCCAGTCACTAGAACAACGAAGTAGTGAGAGCGTATGACGACCTGGGCCAGAGCTAGGGTGGGGACAGCAAAGGTTTACTGTACCAGAAACACCATCTGTTACAGCTGCATCCTTTCCATAGACCAAAGCCCACAATGTCGCTGTGGACTGAGTCCCGTTGGACAGAGAATCAAGGCAACCCTCGTGCTAAAGGGGACACAGTTCATGTTGTCAAGGATGATGACTCGGACCTCCTGGAGGATGACTCATTTGACCTAAACAAGTCCTATCCGTGTGTCGGGCGGCCACTGTACAAGGGCCAGGCTCTAGAACGCTGGCGTTTTCCTGGATTCATAGCAGGTGTGTGTCTGGGTGCTTCCTGCAACTGCCTCCTCTACATGGGTGTATTCATTAGTCAGATTCTGTTGGTCTGTTGAAAAACGTTTTGCAACAGAAACCGTTTACTCTAGGAACTAAACCGGGAGGGACCTATGTGAATTTGTCAAATAAACTTGTTTTCATTGCTAAATGTTTTCTGTTTGTAGAACTTTTTGCAACGGAATCTGTCTAATGAATACACCCTCAGGTGTTTCCCTCTAGCTCATACTTGTGGGATAGGAGTTAACATGGGACTGTCAAACACAATGGCCGTGATGTCTGGCAGTGCTTAGGTTTACTTACAGCTGAGATGGTAGTCTCTAGCCAGAACACAATTGAAAGCGCCTGTGGCATCACAACGCAGTGGGAACAGGCTTATACACTATCATTACTAGTTCATGTCAACTCGTTTGTTCTAGCTTGTCATCACAAGACCCTATACTGTACATTGTAACCCTTTCCTTTATCTAGGTGATTCTCAGAACTCCTGTAGCTCTGTGGCTATGAGAGACATTCAGATCCCCAGCCGGCACGGCTCAGGATCACACAGCCAGTCAAACTCGCTGTCCACTGTGTCTGAGTCAGACAGAACCCTGCTCAGCCTGCTGACCTGTGCAGGAGGCTTTGCGCTCTCAGGACCTCCAGCTGTCCACAACCCCAACAAGGCAGTCCTCACTGTAGACTGCAAGAGCACAAAGGTAGGGTCATTATATGACTGCAATTGGGCTATATATCAAATGCTCTCTCACAATGCAAATGGCTTTGAAATCAGATTAAAGGTATATGAACTTGAAACTTAAAGGCTTAGGGCAGTCAAATGTGTTCCTGTATTTTATATATATTTCCACACTGAAGTCAGAATAATACTGTGAAAATGATAATGCCATTGTAGTGTAAGAACTGTTTGAATAGACTGCCTGAAATTTCAGCTGGTTTTGGTGGGATGGCGTTTTGGCCTTCCTGGTGACATCACCAGGTGGTGAATTTGGTTAATAAAACAAGAGTTCTAAACCCATCTGCCAATCACAGCTAGTCTTCAGTTTTCCCTTCCCCACTCAGACCACTGACTGTCCTAGTAAAATTCTTGCTTGAGAAATTTCTCTTTGCTAAGAAGCTATTTATTTATTTTACAATTTATGTTTTTTATGGCTAAAGAGGGATCATTTGCACACGACAATTATTTTTGTTTTTTTTTATAGATATTGGCTGTAAATGTGAAGGCATGCACATTGTTTGAGTGCACCAGCAATGATCTGATTGGACAAAAGCTGTCCTGCTTCCTGAAGAAGACCAATCAGGTCCTGGAAGAAGCTTTAAGTGAGGGGTGTCTTCAGACAGATGGAAATGTAGCAGTGGTGTCTGGGAAAGTGGTAAGAATGATTTTGCAAATAAAGGCTCAATTGTTTTCCTTCCTCGCAGCCCTCTCTTGTCAAATTATTATTCTGTTTTGCTTAAGAGTACAGACAATCTCACATCCTTAGATCACAGCATTGAGGTGACTCCTGTTTTCTTCTCTGTAAAGTTGGATGCAGTGAGCCAGCGTGGTACTGAGGTCCCAGTGTCTGTATGGACCCAGAGACAGTCACAGGAAGGACAGCATTGCCTGGTCATGATGGAGCGTGTGGAGAGAATCTCAGCCCATGTCTCCTTCTCACAGGATGTAAGTTACACACATTCCAATATGTGGTTCAGAGTGGCAGCTGACATCCTGCGACACTCAAGTCATTTCTGGGTCATATTCTGTAAGGGCACACAGCACATGTTCTGCAACATAAAAGTCCAGGTAGTCTCTGTCTGTGGTTCAGTATGGTGCCTAATAAATACAACCACAAGGCCTCTGTAACCTGACTCAATGAGCGATCGCGTTTACTTCCAGGGGAGCATCCTGAGCTGTGACCTGGTCTTTGCCCATCTGCATGGTTACAGGCAGACTGAGGAGCTGACAGGGATGTCTATCAGAGAGATGATCCCCTCACTACACATCCCCCTCCACAGTCGCGCTCTACCCAAGGTCAGTCCACACACACACACACACCTCTGCCCCAAACAGAGCACTGGTTTAACCCTGAGGTAACATCTCCCTTCCCTCAGATGCTGAGGGTCCAGAGGGTGACCAGTCGATGCAGGGGGGGAACCTCCCTCCTCCTCTGTATTAAACTCCAGGGGGCAGTGGTGTGTGGTAAACCCCAGCAGCTGAAGGATGGGGATGGGTTGGGCTGCCCAGAACCCCAAAACACCCCTGGTGGACCTGAGGACCAGCAGGGTTCCCCCGTCTCCTCCCCAGTCTGCAGAGCACCACTGCCAGAACATTGTGAAAATGGAAAGGAACTGTCCTCTGGTAGAACAGTGCTCTTCTCATTCCCGATTCTCTTTGAGGAATGTTACTACAGAATATAATTGTTTGTGTATATAAGTTAGGTAGTTTGTGCATGTAAGAGATTTCTTGCACAAAAAAAGCAGTATTTGGTATCTAAAGATCTTGTCTGTTTGCCATGCCATCTGTCAGGAGTTAAAGAGAACAGCAGCCTCCTCTCCCCTGGTTCGGGGCTGGTGTATTCTGGGACGGTGTGGGTGTTTGCCCCTCTCAGCGGTCTCCTCACCCTCCACCCTGATGGCTCTATCAACAGCATCCACAACCACCTGTCCCTCAGTCTCCTGGGCTTTGGGAATGCGGAGCTACAGGGGAAGGTATTAAAGTAACTCTTCTCTCATACACTCTGGTTCAATTAAATGTATTTAGAAAGCCCTTTTTTTTTACATCAGCAAATGTCAGTGCTATACAGAAACCCAGCCTACCCCCCCCCCCCCTTAAGAGTACGGCCATACCATGGCTAAGGGCTGTTCTGCATGACGCAACTTCAGAGGTGCCTTATTGCTATTATAAATTGGGTACAAATGTATTTGAAACAGTAAAAATATTTTGCCCTACCTGTGGTATACAGTCTGATATACCATTGGCTGTTAGCCAATCAGCCAATGCTTTTCTAATATACACAATATTCATCAGTATCATAATTATGAACTCTGTGGCCTTCATTGTATTTAGTTATTGGCTGATGCAAACGAGACTCATTTTATGGTCCTCTAGATTCAACAAGCTGTAGAGGGTTCTGTAACTTAGCTCTGGTTTCTACTCCAGGGTTGGGGTCAATTCAGAAAGTAAACCACGTTCCAAATCCAAGTTTTCCTCATTGACGTGAATTGTAACTGTCTTTGTCATGTGTCCTTCAGGATGTCACGTTCCTGATTCCTGCCTTCTATGATTGGTTCTGTGGCTTGGAGAATGGTGTCATTACCCTACCCCAACAACCAGGGGGTGAGCTTCTACACACTGGCTCATCACACCCCTCCAACACAGGTGACTCATCTGTAGTTCAGTTTCTCTCCATCGTAGGGCAGTGTTCTTCTCCCTCAGTTCTTGATGGCTGTCGTAGTGTATGCAGGCTTTTGTTCATCCTAGCAATAACACCTGATTCAGCTAGTCAACTATTAATCAAAGACCTTAATTATCCCAATTTTGTACAGATGTGCTATCTTAATTTGACCAGTTTCTCACAGGAAAATGATCCTGCAGCAACAGGAAATGTGAATTATATCCACTTATAATTCATGTACACTTTTGTAGGTGTTGATACATTTATAGTTGATACATTAAGTCTGACAATTAAGTGGAGATTTTTTTACTTTAGAAGCTTTTTAAACATTGAATAAACTATTTGCATTTCCTGCTGTGCAGTGATAGTGCTCAAATTAGGATAGTATGTCTAAGTGCTGGGCTAGCACAAATGTCCCCAGAACCAGGCGTGAGGAACACTCCCTGTTGTCGAGCTGAACACTGTCGTGACAGGGACACGAGGCCTCTGGACCGCAAAGCCAGTTCCTCCATTTTCACTGCATAATCGGACTGATTTGAGACCTGGGACACCAGGTGTGTGCAGTTATCAGGTAGAACAGAAAGCCAGCAGGCTCTAGTCCTTGTAGACCAGGTATTCCCAAACTGGGGTATGCACAATGCTGTCGGGGGTACGCCAAATACAAATGTGATTCATATTTAAAAAATAATAAATCACGTTTTGAAACCGTCCATTTATAGTTTCCAACGGGGCTATACATTTGGGTGAGGTTCTCATCTGAGTAGCCTCATTTCACTGCCAAAAATCAAATTCAACCATCTATTCAGCAAAATAATAACAATGTCAAATACAGGTAGCCTAGCCAAGTAATTAACATCCAATCACATTAACTGTTACCCTCTCGTGAGAATTCTACTAACGGTCCATATGTAGGCGAACGTTGCTGCTGCTCATTCTGTTTGCTCAAATATGTAAATGGTTAAAGTAAGGCCGTGTCTATAGACGCCTACCAGCTCTACTGGTAGTACTGCTACTACCAGCAGTATCGCACCTGTCGACAAGTTGCTCTGCGTCCATGAGCACATCCAATGCTAGCATCAGTAATTCTACATTTGTTGTTAGCCCAGCTAGCATAGACACTGACAGTTGTGAATCTGATGCAGCAGAAGAGCTACGTCCCCCTTACCCGGGAAAGCACCGAACAACAGATAGGGACGTTGGACCATCGAAGAGGTGCAAATATAATGAGAACTACATTGATTTGGTGTTCACTTATATTGGGACTATTGCCTTTCTTCAGCCACAGTGTGTTTATGTGCATAAGTAAAAAAGTACTATCTCACAACTTGCTGAAACCATCACTCTTGCGCATAAATTTAGAAACAAAATATGGCAATTTGAATAATAAGCCAGTTTTTTATTTTATTTTTTGTGTGAGAATTAAGACGACTTGAGTAAAATATGTATAAAAGCAACAGATACCATTAAAAAAGGGAAGGGCCGAAAACTATTCAGACAATGCCTTCATCAAACTGTTTCACGACGCATCAGTGACACGGCAGGAGATGTTTTGAAACAATTACTGCTTCGCATACAAGCCAGTGAATTATGTGTTACAGCTGGATGAGTCAACAGATGTGGCGGGCCTGGCACAGCTCCTGGTATATGTCCGTTACGTTTATGGGGGATCAATTAAGGAAGACATCCTATTCTGGACAACAGGAGAGGATATATAAGTACTGGACAGCTTTATGACATCAAATGGACTTTGGTGGTCAAGACGTGTTGGTATCTGTACTGAAAGCTGTGACAGGGAGACATAGTGGAGTGGTAAAGCTCATGGCAGCAGTTGCTCCCGACCCCACTGGGTACACTGCAGCAACTACCGAGAGGCTCTTGCTGCCATGGGAATGCCTGACAGCTTAAACTACAGTGAAATGGTTAACTTTGTTTAAGCAAGGCCCCTGAGCTCTCGTGTATTTTCTGCAGTATGCAACGATATGGGCAGTGACCATGTAACGCTTTTACAACATACAGAAGTGCGCTGGTTATCAAGGGGCAAAGTATTGACACGTTTTCTTTATTGACCATAATTTTCACTTGTCGGACCGCTTGCATGATGACGAGTTTCTCACACTACTGGCCTATCTGGGTGTTTTTCTCGCCTGAATGATCTGGATCTAGGATTACAGGGACTCTCCGCAACTATATTCAATGTGTGGGATTAAATTGAGGCTATGATTTAAGAATTTAACAAGGACAACACACAGGTCTTTCCATTTATTTATTTTTTGTGTGGAAATGAACTCAACCTTACAGACAATGTCAAATGTGATATAGCAAAGCACTTGAGTGAGTTGGGTGTGCAATTACGCAGGTACTTTCCCAAAATGGATGACACAAACAACTGGATTCGTTATCTGTTTCATGCCCTGCCTCCAGTCCACTTACTGATATCTGAACAAGAGAGCCTCATCAAAATTGCAACAAGCGGTTCTGTGAATTTAATCAGCAGCCACTGCCAGATTTCTGGTTTGGGCGTGCGCTCAGTTTCCTGCTTTGGCAAATCACGCTGTTAAGACACTGATGCCCTTTGCAACCACATACCTATGTGAGAGTGGCTTCTCGGCCCTCACTAGCATGAAAACTACAGGCATAGACTGTGGAAAATGATTTAAGACTGAGACTCTCTCCAATACAACCCAACATTACAGAGTTATGTGCATCCTTTAAAGCACACCCTTCTCATTAACCTGTGAGTTATTCACAATTTTCAACAAATAAAAGTTTTATGTAACATGGCAAAATTATTTATTAGTGTCCTAGTCCTTTAAGAGATCTGTCACTTCCCACGAGCCGGGTTGTGACAATCGCACTCATTCTTAGGTTTAATGAATGTATCATATAGTGTGTGGCAGGCTTACAATGGTGGCAAAAACAACATTTGAGTGTGCTGGAGGGGGTATGTTTGAAGGGGTATGGGACTATAATGTTGGGGAAGAGTTGAAAAGCGCTGCTCTATTGCTTTAGCACCCGCGCAGGAAAAATCCTCTAATCCAATTGGTGCTTTCCACTCCATGAAACAACTCTATTGGATGGCAGCCAGCTATGGGTGTTTGTCAGATTCCTTGTTTTTCCTTCATCTCCAGTAAATGGAGCATTAACTATGTTCCCCTTCCAGACCCCTGTGTATACTCCGGTCATCCTAACCCTGTCCCTGCTGCTAGCACAGTCACTCATCCCATTCCCACATTCCCAATGGGAGGCAAACTTCAACAGGGAAAAGGTTGGCTCTCACTCATCACTAACGTGCATTTCTGAAGTGTTACTAGTGCTTGTGTTACTCATGAAATCCATTTCCTTTCTACATCGTCAGTGTTCTGCCTCTTCGTGCATCATTTAGATGTAATAATCTACCTGGTTTTCATTGCTTTGTTGATTATTCATGTTCACTGGGTTTGTCATCTCAAATCACTTAGTTTTTTCAGAATCCAAGTAATGCAGTCAAGGGAATAACAATCCTGAGTAATTAGATTTGGGGAAGAAACATTTGTTTGTTTCTGGCTGTCTAGACCCCAGCTCTCTGCTAGCTGGTGACATGGCCATGGTGCAAAAGGAAGAACAGGGGAGAAACCTCTCTGCTGGGAAGGGCAGGATCTTCACTGGCTCTAGTACCAGACTGGAGCAGCAGGGCAGCACTCCCTCCACCCTGGACCCTCCGGAGGTTACCTCCACACCCATGATCAGGTAAGTCACCTATGGACAAGTTCAGTCCTGAAATAACCATGTGTGGGGGAGTCCTGTTTTCATATTGGTTTTCATTTCCACATTTACCTCTGACACCTGACTTCCCACTTGAATGAATCAGACATAAACTTAAAGGCAATGATCAAAGTCAGCAGGTGAGAGGCCCTGAGGTAGGCCAGTTGCTAACCTAATGAAGATGTTGTGGATGTACATGAAGTGTTTAATGATAGTGGTTGATATGAGACGGGGCTGAACTGTCAGTGTTTCTGTAGGGGCTAGGTGCCTAACTAAGTTTCTCTTCACAGGGTTGATGACACTGCAGAACTGATGGAAGAAGCTGCCCAGGTGGCCCCGTGTCCCAGCCAGTGTGACAGTGGAGACGACACCCACGACCTGCTACAGTCCTTTGCCCTGGTGGAGAGAGGCGAGGTACTCTGCCTGTCACTCACTCACCCTCCAACCTGTAGCCCAGGAGGGCAACCCCTCAGTGGGGTGGGACCAGGTATGAATTAGCTAACAAATTGTGATTATAAAAAATAAAAGAGTTTGACGTCCAAATTTTCCTCTGAGGATGGACTTTAATGTAGAAGTGTGTTATTTGTATTACTTAAGGCACTCCAACCATGGATGAGCGCAGCCGAGCACGGCCCTGCCGCCCCACCCCATACCATGCCAAAGACCCCCAGCAGCTGTGTGACCTGTCAGCTGTGCAGGACTCCAGCTTCGAGGTGATCTCCCTGGGCAGCCGCTCCTCCTCAGGGTTCTGTGAGAAGTGGGCTGGGTGTCATGGGGGGTCCAGCCCGACGGCGGTCCCCTCCCGGACAGCCCAGGTTGTGGACTCGGCCAGCTGCTACCTGGACCTGGACACCAATGGGGAGCTGGTGACTCGGGCCATGGCCGACCTGAACCTGAGTGGAGTTCTAGAGCTGCCTGGTGTTGGAGGTGATGATGACTTCTCCCATACCTCGGTTGATACCGCCGAGCTCCTGCGTACCCCTTCACCGTACGTGGTCGAGTCCGACCAGGAAGAGGGACCCGGATGTGTGGAGGTCCGGAACAGTCAATTAAAAGCACTGGCGGGGGAGGACGAACGTGACCAGTGGGCTGTGTTCTCTGTTCTCCACAACGTCCAAAGCCAGGACTCTAGACAGATGAATGGAGAGATGCAGTTGATCTCGGATGCCCCTCCCAACACCTCCACCCCTAAGAAGCAGCAGGAGAATGAGTGCTCCAAGACCCCACAGCACATCACAGAGGGGAGCTATGATGGAAGTGTTTACCACAGGGATGGAACAAGAATTGGTTGGTACCTCTTCACAATCTCTCACTTAGCTTTTATCTTTGAGAAGAGCTGAGCTTCCAGGTCTAGAGCAACTCCTTAAGATGGTGTGTAATCAGCTCTGTGGTACTCTATTACAAAGTTGGTTTTAGAACTACGAGGATTAATTATAGCCTCTCCCTTTCTTTCCTCCAGAGGTGCAGTGTGAGATCCGTAGGGCTGAGCTTCAGGGGGCTAGGTGTGTGGTCTGTGTGTGGCTGAGCAGGCCTGGACAGCAGGAGGCCATGTTGCATCATAGTGGCATCTACAGCAACAGAGCTTCACTACAAAACTCATCCTCACTCAGTCTGGGAGAGGTCAGTATACAGTCTGTAAACTCCTGCTTAATCTTGAAAAATCACCTTTTTTCTTAAATTGTTTGGTTGATTTGGACCAGTTGAAAGATCTTTGCTTTCACACGGTCTGGTAAATATGAGTATTCTGCTGCAAACATTGATGTATTCACACTGCTTTACTTCCCCAATTTGTTACAAAGTCAGCTTAAAGTGGATAGAATTTTCTATTTTATCTACACAATACTCTAGTCAAACTGGAATGAAAGTTGTCATATTTGAAATAAGACGCCATCTTGATTAGTTAGTATTGACTCAGGGTGTTGAATACCAAGTTAGACTCCTTTGACAGTGATTACACTCCTTTGACAGTGATTACACTCTTTCTGGGTAAGTCCCACACCTGGATTGTACAATATTTGCACATTCTTTTAAATTCTTCAACCTCTGTCAAGTTGCTGATCATTGCTAGACAGCCATTTTCAAGTCTTGCCATAGATTTTGAATCTGATTGAAGTCAACTTTAACTAGGCCACTCAGGAACATGGTTAACTCGTGTATTTGGCTTTTTTTTTGTCCTGCTGGAAGGAATGTTTGTTGGAAAGCAGACTGAACCAGGGTTTCCTCTTTTCTTTTATCATAAATTCCCTAGTCCTTGCCAGTGACAAGCATACCATAACATGATGCAGCCACCACCATGCTTGCAAATATGAAGTGGTACTCAGATGTTGGATTTTCCCCAACATACCACTGTGTTAGTACATGATGTTAATTCCAGTTTAACTTTAGTGCCTTAGTGCAAACAGGATGCATGTTTTAGAATGTTTTTTTTTTCTTGTACAGGCTTCCTCTTCAGTCAATTAGGTTAGTATTGTGGATTAACTACAATGTTGTTCCACTGCCATTAAACTAACTGTTTTAGTCACCATTGGCCTCATGGTGAAATCCCTAAGCGGTTTCCTTCCTCTCCAGAAACTGAGTTAGGAAGGACACCTGTATCTTTGTAGTGACTGGGTGTATTGATACACCATCCACATTGTAATTAATAACTTCACCATGCTCAAAGGGATATTCAATGTCTGTTTTTAGTTTATTTTGATCCGTATACCATTAGGAGCCCTTTGCCAGGCATCGGAAAACCTCCCTGGTCTTATTGGTTGAATCTGCTTGACTGAGGGACCTTACAGATAATTGTGTGGGGTACAGAGATGAGGTAGTCATTCAAAAATAATCTGAAACACTATTGCACACAGTGAGTCCATGCGACTTGTGATTTGTTCAGGAAATGTATACTCCTGAACTTATTTAGGCTTGCCATAACAACGGGTTTGAATACTTATTGACATTTCGGCTCCATTTGTTTAATTTGTAAAAATTGACTTTTCCACTTTGGTATTGTATGTAGGCCAGTGACACAAACACAATGTAATGTTTAAAATTTGGGCTGTAACACATCAAAATAATGAAAGTCAAGGGGTGTGTTTACTTTATGATGGCACTTTATTTGTATATTTTGACTCAGGCGATCTTGGAGGCCAGCCGTGGCGGTGCCGGTGAGGCGCTGCTCTCCACTTTGGACCTGGACCATTCCCGTGCGTGCGATGGGCAGTTCTCAGAGCTGTACCAGCCGCTCCACGCCGTGGGGAAAGGGGCCTTCGGCTTTGTCTGGCAGGCTTGCAGACGCTCTGACAGAGAGAAGGTGAGACTGACTGGGGACTCGTTACATTTTTACTAGTGAAGGTGAAGACCAACCACTCGCGCACCTTATGAGTACCATAACGTATCTTTATGGAGGGGAGTGTATTTAAATAAATATATAATAATTATACAAAATGTGACTCAAAATAGCTTTGAATTCCAGGTAACTGTATGACGTCAATGTGGGCGCTTCACTGCATCCAAATTCAGTTTTTGGAAAGGTAACTCCTGGATTTGTGTATTCAAATAGTGTTAAAGTGTGATTGTCCCTCCTATGTGTGTAGGTGGTGGTGAAGTTTATCAGGAAGGGAAGGATAGTCAGTGAATGCTGGGTGGATGACCCCGTGCTGGGCCGCGTCAGCCAGGAGGTCGCCATACTCACCCGCCTGACACACCACAACATCGTCAAGGCAACAACTTTTTTTAGTTTGTTTGTTCCATGTTTTTAATGTGGTTCTCAGTGGTAACCCACATCTCCTCCATACAGAATAACACAAACCTTCTACACTAAACAGTTTAGAGGCTCTTTTCCTAACATGTATCTGTTTATTCTCTCATCTGTGTGACTCAGGTCCTGGAGGTGTTTGAGAACGAGGGTTATTTCCAGATGGTGATGGAAAAGCATGGGGAGGGTCTGGACCTGTTTGAGTTCATAGACAAACAGCCCCAGCTGGACGAGCCTCTGGCCAGCTACATCTTCAGACAGGTACGGGACAGGAAGACAGAGGAAGAATGGGTGCTTTGCCTCTTTGCACCTGTGTGTAGAAACGAAACAGAATATGGGCAGAACAATGTGATGGTATTGTGTGAAATGTCACCACTTTCTGTCTCACCATCTCCTTTTCTCCCCCCCCCCCCCCCAGTTGGTGGCAGCGGTTGTGTATCTGAGGAACGAAGGCATCCTCCACAGGGACATCAAGGATGAGAACATCATCATTAACACAGAGTTCCACATCAGACTCATAGACTTTGGCTCTGCTATCCCGCTGGCTCCAGGGAAGCTTTTCTACACCTTCTGTGGCACACTGGAGTACTGCTCCCCAGAGGTGCTGAAGGGCAACCCGTAAGTGCACAGGTTTTTTTTTCTGGATCAAGGGGCTTAGGTGATAGCGTTGCAGGGGAATGACTGGAGTCGTGGCAATGCACGGCTGAATTTAAACAAACTTAGAGGCCCCCATCTTGGCGCTGTAGAAATGTCTGAATTTAAGCCAATTTCCTGCAAATGTACACTATTTTGGAATTTTATTAGGATCACTGTTGCAAAAGCAGCATTATGCCATGGCGCTAACATTTTGATGTTTTAAAGCTAATTTTGTGCAATTCTATGCATTTTGGCATGGCTAATGCTGTGTTTTGCTTAAACATCACACAATCAATACTGCTAAATTCATTGTTTTGGGAATTTAATTCTTCCTGGCTGTTAAGCTTTTCTTTTGCTGACTTATTTTTCCAAGATTTATATTTTACCTAAATGTGTGTTAGTCATTAAGTTTATACAAGGTGTTTTTTGTTCCCCCAAAAATGAAATGCAGAAAAATCCCTATAAACACACAGCCTGTGTTGGCCTTATGAGAAGTGGCAGAGGGGGTAGTATACACAACTGTTAGGACAAAACAGTTTTTGCAACATGATTTTATAAAACTATAAACTAGGAAATGCCAAATGAGAGCAATCCTGTACATGGTGGTCCTTTTTTTTTGTTTACTGTCAGTTCCTTGTTTACTGTGGGTTCCTCTCCTGTGTTGCGTAGCTACAGCGGTCCAGAGCTGGAGTTGTGGTCTCTGGGGGTGCTGCTCTACACATTGCTGTTCGGTGAGAACCCTTTCTGCGACATGGAGGAGACCCTGCAGTCCAAACTCAAGCCCCCCTTTCCTGTCTCTCCAGGTAGGACATCAGTCAGAAACCGGTGTAATTGTGGGTACCAGGTTACCAAGATTTAGATTTCATGCAAACTCCTGGTTCCTGGGATAAATAACTGCTAGAAACATATATATTTTTTTTTTTCTATGAACAGCATGACATGTAATGGAACTGTTAAATTATACTCAACAAAAATATAAATGGAACATGTAAAGTATTTGTTTCATGAGCTAAAATAAAATATCCCAGAAATGTTCCATATGCACAAAAATTGGCAGGCATATGTTACGGACAACGAACACAATTTTATTGATTTAAATTTTAGTGACAAGATCCTGAGGCCCATTGTCGTGCAATTTAACCGCTGCCATCACCGTATGTTTCAGGCCGTGTTTTATCATGCCATGTCGCAAGGATCTGTACACAATTCCAGGAAGCTGAAAAATGTCCCGGTTCTTCCATGGCCTGCATACACACCAGACATGTCACCCGTTGAGCATGTTTAGGATGCTCTGGATCACCGTGTACGACAGCATGTTCCCACCAATATCCAGCGACTGCGCCAGCCATTGAAGAGTGGGAAAACATTCCACAGGCCTCAACGTGTACAAGACGAAGGAGCTAGTCGTGGACTAGAGATAAAGGAAGGCCGAACACGCCCCCATTCACATCGACAGGGCTGTAGTGGAGCGTGTCCACATCACCAACAAACTATCATGGTCCAAAGACAGTCGTGAAGAAGGCACAACACATTTTCCCTCTCTGGAGACTGAAGATTTGGCATGGGTCCTCAGATCGTCAGTTCTTCAGCTGCACCGTCAAGAGCATCCTGACCGGTTGCATCACCGCCTGGTATGGCAACTGCTCAGCATCCGACCGTAAGGAGCTACAGAGGGTAGTGCATTCGGCCCAGTACATCACTGGGAACAAGCTTCCTTCCATCCAGGACCTCTACACTAGGCCGTGTCAGAGAAAGGCCCCAAAAAATAATCAGAATCCAGCCACCCCAGTCATACACTGTTCTCTGCCAACACATGACAAGTGGTACTGGAGCACCAAGTCTAGGACAAAGGCTCCTTAACAACTTCTACCCCCAAGCCATAAGACTGCTGAACAATTAATCAGCCACCTGGACTATTTACATTGGCTCACTGTTTATCTATGCGTAGTCACTTTACCCCTACCTACATGTACAAATTACCTCAACTAACCTGTACCCCCTCACATTGACGCGATACCCCTGTATATAGCCTCGTTATTGTTACTTTTTATTAGTTGAAATATTTAACTCAATTTCTTGAACTGCCTTAAGGGATTGTAAGCATTTCACAGTAAGGTCTATACCTGTTGTAATAGGCGCATGTGACAAATGAAATTTGATCAACTCTGAAGGAGATGTGTCAAATGGTCACACCAGATACTGACTGGTTTTCTGATCCACTTATCTACTTTCTCTTAAAGGTATCTTTGACCAACCGATTCATATCTGTATTCCCGGTCATGTGAATTCCATAGATTAGGGCCTAATGAATTTATTTAAATTGACTTTCCTTATATGAACTAACTCAGTAAAATTGTTAATATTTGCATGTTTATTTTTGTGTGTAAATATCTCGGCAAAAGAAATGTCCTCTTACCCCACTCTTCCACCAAGGCACCTGCAAGTTCCCAGACATTTCTGGGGGAATGGCCCTCACCCTCCGATCCAACAGTTTACAGACGTGCTCAATGGGATTGAGATCCGGGCTCTTCGCTGGCCATGGCAGAACACTGACGTTCCTGTCTTGCAGGAAATCATGCATAGCACTGGTGGCATTGTCAGGATGAGCCTGCAGGAAGGGTACCACATGAGGGAGGAGGATGTCTTCTCTGTAATGCAGTGTTGAGATTGCCTGCAATGATGACAAGCACAGTCCGATGATACTGTGACACACCGCCCCACACCATGACGGACCCTCCACCTCCAAATCGATCCCGCTCCAGGCCTCTAACGCTCATTCCTTTGACGATAAACGTGAATCCGACCATCATCCCCGGTGAGACAAAACCACGACTTGTCAGTGAAGAGCACTTTTTGCCAGTCCTGTCTGGTCCAGCGATGGTGGGTTTGCCCATAGCTGATGTTGCTGGAAAGGAACTGCCTTACAACAGGCCTACAAGCCCTCAGTCCAGCCTCCCAGCCTACTGCGGACAGTCTGAGCACTGATGGAGGATTTGTGCGTTCCTGGTGTAACTCGGGCAGTTGCCATCCTGTACCTGTCGGCAGGTGTGATGTACCAATCCTGTGCAGGTGTTACACGTGGTCTGCCACTGCGAGGACGGACAGCTGATCATCATATCATATCTCCCTGTTGCGCTGTCTTAGGCGTCTCACAGTACAAACATTGCAATTTATTGCACTGGCCACCTTTTTTTCTTTTGGTGTTTTTCAGTCAATAGAAAGGCCTCTAGTGTCCTAACTGACCTTAATTGCCTACCGTCTGTAAGCTGTTAGTGTCTTAACAACCGTTCCACGGGTGCATGTTCATTAATTGTTTATGGTTCATTGAACAAGCATGGGAAACGGTGTTTAAACCCTTTACAATGAAGATTTGTGAAGTTATTTGGATTTTTACGATTTCTTTGAAAGACAGGGTACTTGAAAGACGGGATGCTTTTTAAAAACTATTATTTTTTGCTGAGTTTACACAGCGCATATATAAATCGATATTGTCAGCATGCGCAATCATCAAGTTTTTTATAAATCCGTGTGCGCTCGCTCTCTGCCATCCTCTAGCATCAATTCCATTCAAGTTGCCTCAAATGGCTAATCCTGATCAAGATGGATATACAGCATGTACATATTAACACCTTCCTAATATTGCGTTGCACCCCCCTTTTTGCCCTCAGAACAGCCTTGTATATTTAACGGTCTTACTCTTGCACAATATGCACCTGCTCTGCTCTGGCCTCTCTCCATATAGCTATTGTGGAGTCCCAGGAAAAGCTACTACAATAGCTTAATTGGGACCTTTTTTTATTTGTATTTTGAGCATTTCTGGAGCTGAGGGATTCTGAATGTTAAATGCAGCAGCAAAAAAAACTCTGCCTTTTGAAGCGTGAGAACTAGTGATGGCCAAAAACACGACCATTCAATGATAAGTGAATTATTCAAGCATGTCATTAGAATGAGAACAACTAAACTTTCATTTAACTGAGAAAGGGGTAAAGTAATATGCACATAGCGCAACATGAAAGGTAGGCTGTCAACCTACTAATTGCACATTTTTATAACTTTGTAGGCCACATGTCCTTCACCAGCATCGCTTGTTCTCAACTTCATGGGTTGAACGAGATGTGTAATTCCAGTCAAATAATACAGTCCACACAAGATTACTGGAGCTTGTTTCATTTATTTACCCAAGAGCATACATCTATCGACCTATATTTTTCTGTGTTGGATAACAGCACAAACTTGGTCTCATACATTTTAATGTAGGGCTCATCTACCTCAGGTAGCATCCAGCTTGTTTTCATGCCACTCAAATCCAGACATGTATATGCTGTAATGGTTTTGGCGGGAAATACCGGGATTTTTTTTAATTATATTTTTTAAATTAATAAAATTGACCAGCCTATTTTTCCCTCTTTTTTTTTTTTCCCACAACCCTGCTACTAAACAGTGCTGTGAATGGTGTCTGACCTCTTCCTGTGCTCCCCCAGACCTGCATGCTATGCTGTCAGGAATGCTGCAGCCTGACCCCCAACAGAGAATGACCCTGGAGCAGCTCCTGTTGCAGCCCTGGATTCGCCAGCCCATCTGCCTGGCTGACTACAGCTGGGAGGAAGTGTTCCCCTACTGCAAGAGCCACGGTCAGTGGAGGCGACGAGACCCTCTTCTCTCCATTCTTATCACCCAATAGCTAAACAAACGACAGCCACTTTAGTCTGTAGGGTACAGTGTCCATATTAGCACATCAGATTTTCACCCATAGTCACTTTCCTCTTGTCTTCACAGCTCCCCCACAGTACCACGAGTCTGTTCCTGGGGACTTTCTAGGCCAGGGCTTGTACCCGGACACTAGAGATGATTCTTCACTTCCTTCTGATGATGACGATGAGAGGTCCATTGCCGCCATGACAACTGAGCTCATGAAGTACCTCTCTGATGAATGAGTGAACTTCAGTGGTGCATTTTAATCTTCTGACTTCCTCTCTCCTGGATCTCCTTCCCTTCATATGCACTGATCTGTAAACCTCTGTCCATATTCTCCATCCTATGGGAAGGAGACAAGGGGTGGGAGAACCATTTTAGACTCGAGATGCACCCGTCATCGTATATCAGGACCTGGACTGACTGAAGAGACTCTAAATACCAAGTGTGCTTTTACAACAAGAATGAATAAATAAATACATTTTTAGAATGTGGGGTGGGGGGAGATGTAGCCTTAAAGTTATGTATATGAAAACAACCAAAGAGGTACAGCAAAATAATGGGCAGAACATACAACACCTACGGGTGCCTTTATTTGCTGTAATCTATTAGTAGGACTGTGGTATATTGGCTAATGAATGTAGCGTAGCTGCCGAAGCCTTATAATGGGTCATAAACTGAAGACCAGTTTCACTTCAAAATATAAAATGCACTGATGCCTCGAGCAGTGGGTTGACTGATTTAGGTGCCACTACTCGCCAACGGGCCAGATGATTCACTTTTCTTTTATCTGTTGTCTGATTATATTAAACAATTATGTTAAAGAAGTAGTGGTGTTAACTGCTTATTTAATGCTTGTCGTTTGTGCAAATTGTAAGTCTTTCACAGTATTTTAATATTTAATTCACATGCTTTTATCAGTTTGACTGTTTCCCGTTTTAACATTGCAAATAAAATATACAAATATTTAAAGCTAGAATCCTCATTTGCAACAAAAAAAATTGGTGGGTCTTGATATACACCTCCCCTATATTTATCTTGTACTTTAGGTATGAGTCCCTCCATTTTGAAGGTGACATAAGTATTTGGACAAATTCACTTAGCGTATTTAGTTAAAATGATATTATTTGGTCCTATATTCCTAGCACTCAATGACTACATCAAGCTTGTGACAACTTGTTTGATGCATTTGTAGTTTATGTTGTGCCCTTTAGAAATTAATGGTAAAAATATTGTCATTTTGGAGTTAGTTTTATTGTGAGTAAGTATTTCTGAACACTTGTTCGTTTAATGTCGACTCTAGGATGATCATGAATGAATTGTGATAAAGTTAGCTGCCTGAAGAGCATGCCCCCAAAACATGCTAACTTCTCACCATTACAGGGCAGGTTAGCCTTTTTGGGGGTATGATATTTGTCTAACTTTCTCGCTCATGATTTTCTGGAGTCATGGTAGCATCCACATTTTAATGTAACTGTATTCAGAAACACTTTAAAATAAGTGACCCCAAAATGACTACATTACTTAATATTCATTTCTATTGGGTGCAACATAATCTGAAACGCAACCAAAACAAACTGCAAATGCATCCAACAAACTTGCTGTCATTTTGTGTTAGGAATCTGGGACCGAATACTAAATGTAATACACTAAGTGAATTTGTCCAAATACTTGTTACCTTCAAATGGGGGGGACTAGATACATAAATGCTTTCATTCCTAAACAGTAAAACATGTATGAAGATACCCTCATGACATTCTGTACTGTCACCTCATATAAAACATTTGATCTCAAATCCAAAATGCTATTGAGTATAGAGTGGAATTAAATGCTTTAGCTTCACTGTCAGAATAAATGCAATGTTTAGCCTCAACATGGTTAACTATACTTTTGACATGGCTGGTCAGCATCCATAAGCTCTGAATTTGAGTGTGGTTAAGGATTCTAGCTTTAACTACTTTTTTCATAATATCAACTATAAATGCACTTATTATACAGTGAAACTTGAAAAGAGGAGGCAGAACCAATGTTGATTTTTATGGACGGAACAGTCTCTTATGCTAGTGCACAAGTCTAGGGGGAGATATTTTGCAGACGAACAAACATGAGCGTTCAAGCAACCGGACGTCTGGTAAGCTGGCATCTACTTTTTACTATTTCTAGAGATTTTGTGCTGATACAATGTAAATGTTAATTATGATGAATTAATGGAGGTCTATATTTTTAACCATAGTAACACTTTCACAGTTTGATAACGGTTTTGAGCAGCTATACTACATAGCTAGTTAGCTTGATAGCTAGCATGCTTGATAGTTAGCTAGGTCAAGTAATGTATTTTGACACCACAGGTTTGAATGCCTGACCTGATAGTCCTTGTCTGAACAGTATGTTACAAAGTGAACCACCGAGCTACCATTCTTTTAATTTCCAGCTACACATCTGCTACTTTACCATGTTATTTTCCGCAGGTTCTGCAATGGACCCTGAGAAATGCAACCTGCCCTGTCCTGAACCTAAGAACCATCCTTAGGAGTGACGATGTACGACAACGAGGTTTCATGACATGCAGACTCCTCTGTTCCACCCACAACCAGACTAGCACCCTGCATCAACATACTGACCTGTCACAGCTCCAACTGCAGCCGGGCAGGGAGCTATCCATACGGGCTCTACTTGACATGGGCTTCACAGACACGCAGGCAGATCAACTCTTAGAGGCAGCAACCAAGGGTCGAGGAGGGCAGAGTGAATATGCCTGTTCCACACTCATGGCTCTGTTCGTCCTGGGCCTCAACCCATCTAGTGTGCTGAAAGTCCTGGAGAAGTGTCCAGAGTTGTTTTACGTAAAGGGCACTCAGCTGCAGCAACGTATGGACAACCTGAGGAGACTAGGGCTGCTTGAAGGTGAGAGGATGAACCTGTGTTAGTGCTCTATTCTCACAGGTTGTGCAGTGTCATGTATCATTTGATGGTCAGAGCCTGTGAATTATACTATGCATAACTGACGTAAGTGATTGTTATTAAATATATATGTATGTGTGTTTTTTGGTATATCTACAATATTCACAAAGGTATTGTATAGTGGAAACTTCTGAGGGGAGGACGGCTCATAACAATAGCTGGAATGGTATCAAACCAATGTTTTGGATTCCATTCACTCCATTCCAGCCATTATTATGAGTCTTCCTCCCCTCAGCAGCCTCCACTGCATTGGATGTATATGTGCATAACATCTTCCACCCATTTCCCATGGATGCTCTGTAACCCCTGTTTGTCTCTTTCCAGGAAGTCTGCAGCGGGTGGTGAGCCACTACCCCCAGATCCTGACCCTGCCTCTGAGGAGGGTGAGCACGGTGGCCAGGTTCCTCAGGGAGAAGTGTGCCTTCACCGTCCAGCAGGCCACTGACATCATCAGAGACTCTCCAGCCGTGGTGCAGGACGACCTGGGACAGCTGGAGTACAAGTTCCAGGTCAGAGGTCACACTCAATGGGAGTTATATGGAGATTCTCAATCTAATATCCTTGATGAACTGCGTTCCTCTCACCCCGTTCTCAAAACCCATTGGATGAGGTCAGAGCAGAGAGACTCACTCATCCAATGGGGTTTGAGAAGATGAGGAGAGAGGACGCAGGTATATATGGATGTGGTTGATACCAAAATATTGGGCCGGGGCAATACCATTATCGCAATACTCGTTAGTATCGTGGCAAAGAAACAAAACACGAAGCACATTTAACTGCTTTAGGAAAATAGCCCTGATGTTGGAAACAAACATTATGTTGTCATCCAGAGTCACATATATTTCTTTTCCAGGCTACAGCACACAGTATTTTACATACAGCAGTGTTGTGACGTGGCTGTCGTTAATGGATGACGGTTATTTTATGAAATCAATTAACTATGTTGAATTATTACGTGATTAAATGATTCATGTAACAATTAACTCATTAGCAATCTTGGGGCACCATGGAAAAAGGTTTTTTAATGAGTTACCGTTTCCCGTATTAACTCAAGAATATATGATAACATATCATTATCATATTAGTCATTCATGAAATATTATTACCTCATAACAGTCTCATTCTGAACGTCGTTGACTTCAAATTTGCACGAACCCTAGTCTAAATGATGATTCAGCGATACACAAATTGGCTTCATTATTTATTTACTAAATAATCACACAGAATTACATAAACACACAAGAAAGATAATACGTTGATTACTAACATAATGCAATGAAAAGTCCCTAGTGGACTAACCCGATATGACGGCTTGTTACACAATGAAAGGGGTGGGGAAAGAAAGAGCGGGAGGAGAGACCAAGGAATTCAACTATCGTACATACAGTTGAATAATACGCTCATGGGAATGTGAATATTTACGCCAAGATGTCTGTCTGTCGTCTCTGTTGAAACCACTCGATCCGTCTGTGACGAATAGTTTGACAAAGTCTCTGGTTGTGTAAGTCTCTGGTTGTCCACCAGAGGTCACAATGTCCTCAGTTGTAGTAGTAGGCTTTCTTTGTTCTGGAAGTGTTTGTTAGAATGGATATATCAGACGTTCCAATGGTCGTTTGATAAGATCTTCCTCATGTCTTTGGCCAAAGTTCTAGACTACTTTACATGCAGATCTGCAGGCAGTGTCTTAGTCTAGTCTTCTTCACTCGTCGAGTTACAGAGAGGTCTTGTAGTTTTAGACCATTTGTCACGTATTCAGCTCGCACTGCACGTATACTGGTCTAGCAGTTTTAATCCATTTTACACGCCAGTAGCATACCGACAATGTACTGGTCTAGTAGTTTTAAACCATTTTACACGCCAGTAGCAACCCGGCAATGTACTGGTGTAATGCAAATTTCATTAGGAGTCCTTTTATGCACCGCCTTGGAGGGCGGTTCCATCACGTTGCCACAATGTCTGTGCTCACGCGGGCGTGGTTATGACTGGGCAAAAGTTTCTTAGGAAAAACAATTAACTCTTTTAGAAGGCTTAAATCATATTTCATCTTCTCACAAATAGTTTCATATTTAATCATATAAGTTCCAAAACATTTAGATGTAAATCTGATAACTGGGTCGTATACATTTGTAGAGTTACTGTTGTTTAGTTATACCGTCCTTAATGATATCACAAAACAACAACTGATTTGACATGATTGTTGTTTGGAGCCCCACCAACCATTTCCCACATAATTTACGTTAGAAATATTGTTTCCAACCTTTTGATGTTAAAGTATTGCAAGGTCTCTCTGTTGTAACACCCAGACATTCCATTCTTCATACTGCAAAGGGCCCGATAGAGAAAGTTTACAACCAGCCCAGCATGTTTTTAGAGTTTGGCTTCGTGTTTTCATTTTTGCAGTGGTGTAAAGTACTTAAATAAAAATATTTTAAGGTACTATGTAAGTAGTTTTTTGGGGAATCTGTACTTTACTATTTATATTTTTGACAACTTTTACTTCACTACATTCCAAAATAAAATTATGTACTTTTTACTCCATACATTTTCCCTGACACCCAAAAGTACTTTTACATTTTGAATACTTACCAGGACAGGAAAATGGCCTAATTCACACACTTATCAACAGAAAATCCCTGGTCATCCCTACTGCCTCTGATTTGGCAGACTCACTAAGCACATGCTTTGTTTGTAAATTATATTCTTAGTGTTGGAGCGTGCCCCTGGCTATCCGTAAATAAAATTTAAAAAACAAGATAATGACGCTGTAAGAAATGTACAATTATTTATACTTTTACTTTTGATACTTAAGTATATTTTAGCAATTACATTTACTTTTGATACTTTTATACTTTTACTCAAGTAGTATTTTACTGGGTGACTTTCACTTTTACTTGAGTCATTTTCTATTAAGGTTTCTATACTTTTACTCAAGTATGACAATTGGGTACCTTTTACACCACTGCATTTTTGCCATGGAAAAATACGATTCTCAATGCAAAATTCCCTATTGGGACAGTAAAGAATTGAATGCAACATCAGCAAGAAAACTACAAATGCCTTATGCTGATCACTAAGCATATGTTTTTTACTATGTTGGTCCTTTATGTTGAACATTTCACACTAGTTTTCTTTGTGTTCTTACACCTTTTTCCCCCATCCCTCTCGGCAGTACGCTTACTTCCGCATGGGGGTCAAGCAGGCGGAGATGGTGAAGTCCAAGGTGTTCCGTGTCACCCTGGAGGAAGTACGCTGCAGACACAGTTTCCTGGAGCGCAGGGGGCTGTACCAGACACCAGACAAGAAGGGCCAGACTCTCATAGTCAACCCCAAACTCAAAGACATCCTAGCCGTCACCGAGGAAACTTACCTCGCTGACATCGCCATGGCAACACAGGAGGAGTTTAAGGTGTTTCAGAAGCTGATGGCGAGAGAATGGCAGGAGGAGGATGATGAGCAGGAGAGGGACATGGGAGCTGACAGTGATGATGATGACGAGGAAGACGAAGATGAGGAAGATATGAAAATTGGCTATAGGCAGAGGAGAAAGAAATGAGGCTAAAGACTGGGAGGAACCGGTGATATCTGAAATAGAATGGATATTTAAAATGATCTAGCTGTTTATCACTTGAAAAAAATGAAATAAAGTATTTCCATTTTGATTCCTGGCCTTTGCTTGACTATTTTGACTGTTATTGAGCTGTTGTATGAACATTTAGTAATACGGTGTCTGCCATCAATGACTGTCCGCTCGTTGAACAAACAAACAATTGTAAAAACCCATGAACATGTTCTGTTGGGATGGCAACAACTTTCATCTCATTCTCAAAACTGCACCTGACTGGCCATTCGCTTGTTTACCTGTCCAGGTATCCATGGCAACACTAGGGTAAAGTGAAGTGGACACTTTGAGGCCAGCACCATAGTGTTCCCCGTCAGGGTTGGCCTAGCCCCAGCACCATAGTGTTCCCCGTCAGGATTGGCCTGGCCCCAGCACCATAGTGTTCCTTGTCAGGGTTGGCCTGGTCCCAACACCATAGTGTTACCCGTCGGGGTTGGCCCCAACACCATAGTGTTCCTTGTCAGGGTTGGCCCCGGCACCATAGTGTTCCCCGTCAGGGTTGGCCCAGGCACCATAGTGTTCCCTGTCAGGGTTGGCCCCAGCACCATAGTGTTCCCTGTCAGGGTTGGCCTGGCCCCAGCACCATAGTGTTCCCTGTCAGGGTTGGCCTGGCCCCAGCACCATAGTGTTCCCTGTCAGGGTTGGCCCCAGCACCATAGTGTTCCCCGTCAGGCCTGGCCCCAGCACCATAGTATTCTCCGTCAGGGTTGGCCCAGGCACCATAGTGTTCCCTGTAAGGGTTGGCCCCAGCACCATAGTGTTCCCTGTCAGGGTTGGCCTGGCCCCAGCACCATAGTGTTCCCTGTCAGGGTTGGCCCCAGCACCATAGTGTTCCCCGTCAGGCCTGGCCCCAGCACCATAGTGTTCCCCGTCAGGCCTGGCCCCAGCACCATAGTGTTCCTTGTCAGGGTTGGCCCCAGCACCATACTGTTCCCCGTCAGGCCTGGCCCCAGCACCATAGTGTTCCTTGTCAGGGTTGGCCCCAGCACCATAGTGTTCCCCGTCAGGGTTGGCCCCGGCACCATAGTGTTCCCTGTCAGGGTTGGCCCCAGCACCATAGTGTTCCCCATCAGGCCTGGCCCCAGCACCATAGTGTTCCTTGTCAGGGTTGGCCCCAGCACCATAGTGTTCCCCGTCAGGGTTGGCCCCGGCACCATAGTGTTCCCTGTCAGGGTTGGCCTGGCCCCAGCACCATAGTGTTCCCCGTCAGGCCTGGCCCCAGGCAGCATATGGCAGCTTAGTCATTAGTGTCTGTCCCATCCGGATATGAGATCAGATGATGTCAACACCAGGAGGGCTAATGGATAAGAACACTCTGAACTGGCATGGCTTACACCTGCACTGTTAGTTTAGTCCCAACTGTCTGGATGAGAGGGGGAGCGTGATCCTATTCACTGATGATCTATGGCTGCATTTCCTTCCACAAAGTTATTTCCCCTCCCCTCTTCGACCTTGGTAAACCTTATAGGGTTTTATGGGTGAAAGCAATATGGTGGAAACTGAAAGTGGCACTGTTGACTTAAACTTACACGAACCAGGCAGGAGTGGAGGATACATACTTTCCTGGAATGAGACGCAGCCCGTGTCTCTGTGAAACAGCTAAGTGGCCATGTCTTTATACATCCCTGTGTTATGTTCTATGAGTCAACAGACAGTGCATCAGGGCTGATAAGGCAAGTGGTGCAGTCAGTCGCTGGATCATTGATTTATAGAAGCATTAAGACTAATGGATGAATGCCAGCCATTACTTTGAAAATTAGGTAAGAAAATCACTTTGGACTGTTATTTATTGTTGAAGGGAACTGGTTACATGAATGAAACGTTGACTTTGGTTGATCGATACTCTTGTCAATGGGTGTGTGTCTGTAAACTTGACTGGGTTTTGTTGATCGATACTCTTGTCGATAGGTGTAGGTGTGTCTAAACTTGACTGGCTTTTTCCTTTTGTGTTCATGTTGTAGACAAGGGAGAAAAGTTGATACACAACATTTATTTTGTAATGATAGTTTATTGATTAAAACTGCATTAAGAAGCTAAAGCATGACGTCTGATGTGACACAGTCAAAATCATAATTTATATTAATGCTTAGATCATTTGTCACTAAATAATTATAAATAGAAAGGTGTGAACTGATCAACTATTTTAAATAGATTGCTATATCATTCAAAATGTATATATCTTTTTTATGACTGGCAGCTATGAGTTGAGTAATAATGGATATTTAGCAGCCATACCACCCTGAATGTCTCTTGATCTATCTAAAGCTAAATAGGGTAGGCGCTGGATGGGAGAACAGATGATGTAGCCTAAATGAGAATGTGTTTGGGGGTAGCCATGCTGAGGGTACTCTGTGCGCTGGTTTCGGGAGGGAAGGTCATGGCGTATTGCTGTGCTGACACACTAAAGGTGGTGGAAACGTACCTTGTAAATCAACATAGTAACTGTGTATTTAGACACCAAAGTTCACAGAAAAGACTGTGATTATGACACTGGTTTTGAATTCATGCGAGATTAATCTTGTCGTTCATTTAAATATCTTGTGTAAATTGCAAAGCAGATGACATCTACGCTCTGCCTGTGCGAGGGAGGGAGGGAGGGAGGGAGGGAGAGAGAGAGGAGGGGGGGAGTGAGGGGGGGAGTGAGGGGGGGAGGGAGGGAGAGCAGATTACTTTCCATTGAAATATTAGCTGTCTGCTATATTGAAGAATGTTTACCTAATAACTTCAAATAAACTAGTTTGCTGAGGCCTCTCCATCATAGTGCCTGTGTCCATATAATGCAGAGATAAGCTCCTTCAGATGAACGCCGCTGTTTGTTTTAATCAGTCTGTTAATTAAGGTACACGCTGACAGTCATAGAGGGTCAAATGGGTTTGAAATCTCTCCATCTTAGTGTAATAAAACATCTAGGCTTTCCTAGACAGCCAAAAAGACTGAGATAAGCATATTTTTCTATTTTATATAACCTTTATTTAACTAGGCAAGTCAGTTAAGAACAAATTCTTATTTACAATGACGGCCAAGGAACAATGGGTTAACTGCCTTGTTCAGGGGCAGAACGACAGATTTTTACCTTGTCAGCTCGGGGACTCAATCCAGCAACCTTTCGGATATCTAGATATATCAATTGTAATAAATAACAATAATAATAATACAATGTATTAGGTTCTAAATCACTGGTAAAAGGCTAGGCCCGCTCTAACTTTAGATTACGTTTTTTACCATTGTTTCAGTCCATCTGATTTGCCACAGAAAGAAAGGACCATCTTTAGGAAAGGCGTCCTGCACCCGTCCACAGAGTTACATTACTGTCTGTTTCAATCCACAGGTAGGCGCAAGAGGGGAAAAAAAGAAAGGACCTCCTTCACTTCAGATGCCCTGTCCAGGGTCGTATTCACTTGGCACCAAACGGAGGAGAACGGACTGAAACAGGGAGGGACTACCTGATCTTGTCCATTAACTAACGCTTGTTTTCGTTTTCCATTGCAAAACGTTTTGCTACATTGTGCAGTAATGAATACGACCCAGCATCTAACCACACAGTTCCAGATGGTTCTATCAGAGAACATGGCAGCCATGGCCAACAGTTCACACCAGTGGTATGACAGTCTGCAGCGCTGGCACCTGGAGCTCTTCCTGATACCCGCCTCCCTTCTCACCCTGGCCACCCTGCTGGCCAACCCCATCGTCCTGGCCTGCATCCTCTTCTCCCGTTCCCTGCGCCAGGAGACCCGCTACCTCCTCCTGGCCAACACCCTGGCCGCAGACATGCTCTTCCTCTCCCTCAACCTCGTTACTGTAGTCTGTAATACTTTGGGGGTAGCCATGCTGAGGGTACTCTGTGAGCTGGTTTCGGCAGTGACCGCCGTGGCGTATTGCTGTGCTGTGCTGACCGTCACACTAAAGGTGGTGGATACATACGTGGCGGTACGTTGGCCCCTCCACTACCACGATCTGCTCCCCCCGGCCCGTACTCGAAAGATCCTAGTCGGGGTCTGGCTGTTAGCCGCCATGTACCCCCTCTCCCTGGTCATCGTCATGGAGGTGATGGAGGACAACGCCCCACAGAGGTCAGAGGTGTGTCTCATTCTCATCTCCATAGGCAAGATGGACAGAGAGATGATGGTGGGCGTTCACATCTACTTCACCATGGGAGCTGTTGTCTGCACCCTGCTCATCCTGTATTGTTACGGCCGTCTCTACTGGGTCACCAAGACCCAGGGCATCTGGCAGAGCCGCTACTCCCGGGCCCGGGTCACCCTCTTGGCCCACGGGGTTCTGCTCCTGCTCTACTTCAGCCCGGGCCTGGTCTTCACTGTGGAGCTGGTTCTGTACCAGCGCCAGGAGGTCAGCCAGGATACCCGCGTGTGGATCAACACTGTCAATATGTGTATGCTGATGCTACTGCCCAGGGCCTGTGCTCCCTACCTGTATGGTCTGTGGTATAGGGATATCTCTGATACTCTGCTGGCGGTGCTGCACCGACGCAGGAGGCTCAGTCAGGTTACTGTGGCCTAGAAATAAAGACCTACACACTCACAACCCCATAAAGAGGAATGAGAGGGCCGAGGGTTTGTTTAATAGAGATTCTTGTGAGAGTGCCCAGCCTAAAGCATTGGTCCCCAAATATTTTTACCTAATGAAGCTCACTATGTTCTCTTGTGACTCACGGTTTGCCATGTGCAACATCATTCCCCAACCCCAAAGCTGCCTTGAAAAGACCATAACTTTTTAAGACAAAAACATTAATTGCTTAACTTTTTAACCTTTTTTCATTTAATTGGTACTATTGCCAAGCTATTTTCCATGTGTCAACGCAAATACGGTGAGCTCCAAAAGTATTGGGACAGTGACTCAGTGACACATTTTTTGTTGTTGATTTGGCTCTGTACTTCAGAACTTTGCATATGAAATGATACAATAACTATGAGGTTAAAGTGCAGACTGTCAACTTTAATTTGGGAGTATTTTCATCCATACTGGGTGAGCCGTTTAAAAATTACAGCACTTTTTATACATAGTCCCCCCATTTTAGGGGACCAAAAGTATTGGGACAAATTCACTTATGTGTATTAAAGTAGTCAAAAGTTTAATATTTGTTCCCATATTCATAGCACGCAATGAATAAAGTTTGTGACTACACATTGGTTGGATGCATTTGCAGTTTGTTTTGGTTGTGTTTCAGATTATTTTGTGCCCAAATAGAAATGAATGGTACATAATGTATTGTGTCAGTTTGGAGTCACTTTTATTGTAAATAAGAATATCATGTGTTTCTAAACACTTCTACATTAATGTGGATGCTACATTGATTATGGATAATCCTGAAAGAATTGTGAATGATGAGTGAGAAAGTTACAGAAGCACAAATATCATATACCCCCCAAATAAAATGCAAACCTCCCCTGTTATTGTAATGGAGAGAGATTAGCATGTCTTGGGGGAATGCTAACCTCCCCTGTTATTGTAATGGTGAGAGGTTAGCATGTCTTGAGGGGAATGCTAACCTCCCCTGTTATTGTAATGGTGAGAGATTAGCATGTCTTGGGGGGAATGCTAACCTCCCCTGTTATTGTAATGGAGAGAGATTAGCATGTCTTGGGGGGAATGCTAACCTCCCCTGTTATTGTAATGGAGAGAGATTAGCATGTCTTGGGGGGAATGCTAACCTCCCCTGTTATTGTAATGGAGAGAGATTAGCATGTCTTGGGGCCATGATATTTGTTTTATATGTTTGTGATTGTTCTGGAATGTCTTTCCTAATATCTCCACAAATAATGAAACGTCATTGGCAGGTTCAGCGCCTCTTATTTCCGCATACCATATTCCTCTCTTTATGTGGAGACTTTAAAATGGCTTGTTTTGTCGGGTGTCTACTTTGAGAATGTACTTGTTATTGTTGCTTTCCCATATACTTTTAAAGCAGCTGGGACTGTTTCATGCACTGAACATTGAGCTTGTTTTAAAAACAATGTAGGTGGGGTTGAATCAATTCTACATAACCCAAATACAACCTACATGATCGTCACACATTATATGATGTCAACAAGCTACATAAGCACCCAACAGCTGGGCTTTTATGACCGTAATATTATGGCAAAGTAGCATTTCTCTCCATTTGCCTCTAAAGTCTTGTTTGCCCTTATCTGGGTGTCCAAGGAGACCAATAACAAACGGATCTGTGGATTGCCTAATGGAAGACTTCACACTTAGTGGCATCACCTCTAATGGCCTGATAGAAAAGAAAAACACGATCTCCTCAAACTCATTGTTGACACAGTCGGTCGGGGATGGTGGACACTGGACAAAGAAGAGGGAGACGGCACGTTAGCTCTGTAGAGATGGCTGCTGAAGAGAACCAAGTGGTCCTGTCTCTCCTCTGTGCCTTTGGGACCTGGTACAACAGCTCTGGCCACGCTGAGAGACATAGCAGAATCTCCTCTGAGACCAGCGGCAACACCTCAGACACTACAAACACGACTACCAACTCCTTCCAGAGACAGGTGGAGCTGTTCACCCGCGAGTGGCACGTCTTCCTGCCTCCGCGCCAATCCAGGGCCATGCATGTTTGCCCCATCCTGGGCTTCCTGGCAGTTTCTCTGGTGATTCCTGTCATCCTCACCCGAATCCTGACCAGGTGAGTCACCTCAAATCCAAAATTGTCCCTTAGATCAGATGCATGAGTGTGATGGTGTGTAGACCTGATAGATAGGTGTGATG
>NC_052329.1:7866776-8036776 GCF_016432855.1 Salvelinus namaycush | reverse complement strand
GGTTGGTTGTCTGGACAGTATGGGGTTGGTTGTCTGGACAGTATGGGGTTGGTTGTCAGGACAGTGTGGGGTTGGTTGTCTGGACAGTATGGGGTTGGTTGTCTGGACAGTATGGGGTTGGTTGTCAGGACAGTGTGGGGTTGGTTGTCTGGACAGTATGGGGTTGGTTGTCAGGACAGTGTGGGGTTGGTTGTCTGGTCAGTATAGGGTTGGTTGTCAGGACAGTGTGGGGTTGGTTGTCAGGACAGTGTGGGGTTGGTTGTCAGGACAGTGTTGGGTTGGTTGTCAGGACAGTATGGGGTTGGTTGTCAGGACAGTATGGGGCTGGTTGTCAGGACAGTATGGGGCTGGTTGTCAGGACAGTATGGGGTTGGTTGTCAGGACACTATGGGGTTGGTTGTCAGGACACTATGGGGTTGGTTGTCAGGACACTATGGGGTTGGTTGTCAGGACAGTATGGGGTTGGTTGTCAGGACAGTATGGGGTTGGTTGTCAGGACAGTATTGGGTTGGTTGTCAGGACAGTGTTGGGTTGGTTGTCAGGACAGTGTGGGGTTGGTTGTCAGGACAGTGTGGGGCTGGTTGTCAGGACAGTATGGGGTTGGTTGTCAGGACAGTGTTGGGTTGGTTGTCAGGACAGTGTTGGGTTGGTTGTCAGGACAGTATGTGGTTGGTTGTCAGGACAGTATGGGGTTGGTTGTCAGGACAGTATGGGGTTGGTTGTCAGGACAGTGTGGGGTTGGTTGTCAGGACAGTATGGGGTTGGTTGTCAGGACAGTGTGGGGTTGGTTGTCAGGACAGTGTGGGGTTGGTTGTCAGGACAGTATGGGGTTGGTTGTCAGGACAGTATTGGGTTGGTTGTCAGGACAGTGTTGGGTTGGTTGTCAGGACAGTGTGGGGTTGGTTGTCTCACACTATGCGATTGGTTGTCAGGACAGTATGGGGTTGGTTGTCAGGACAGTATGGGGTTGGTTGTCAGGACAGTATGGGGCTGGTTGTCACAATGTGCGCCTTTTGTTTTTCAGCATCAATTGAACCAATTTAGAAAGTTTTAGAAAAAAAGTAAATGCTTTCTTTATTGAACAGTATTTCTATCTAACATAATAAAAATACATAAGTAAAAATAAATTGAACGTAGTTTAATATTTGCTTCGACATTGTAGTTCTTACTCCACTCAAATCGTCATATCAATGCTTAATAGAACAATCAGTAGCCATCTGATATTTGGATGAAAATTAAGCTATAAACTGTAATTCTTTTTCAAACAGAAACGTGTGTGTGTGTGTTCATCTGAAGCAATCAAAGATGTCAACATTTCACAATTTTGGACAGAACAGTAGACAGTAGAGCACAGCAGAGTACAGTAAAAAAAAAAGTAGAGTGTACAGTACAGCACAGTATACAGCAGAGTATAGAGTAGAGTACAGTATACAGTAGAGTATAGAGTAGAGTACAGTATACAGTAGAGTACAGTAAAGAAAAGTAGTGTACAGTACAGTACAATACAGCAGTCGAGTACAATACAGTATACAGTAGAGTACAGCATAGTATACAGTAGAGTACAGTAAAAGAAAAGTAGAGTGTACAATAAAGTACAATACGGCACAGTCGAGTACAGCACAGTAAAGTAGAGTACAGCACAGTAAAGTAGAGTATAGCACAGTATACAGTAGAGTCCAGCACAGTATACAGTAGAGTCCAGCACAGTATACAGTAGAGTCCAGCACAGTAGTGTACAGTACAATACAACACAACACAGCAGAGTACAGTATACAGTAGAGTACAGTAAAGAAAAGTAGTGTACAATATAGTAGAGTACAGCACAGTATACAGTAGAGTACTGTACAGTATACAGCAGAGTACAGTACAGTATATAGCAGTGTACAGCATACAGCAGAGTACAGTACAGTAGAGTTTAATTCAGCACAGTAGAGCACAGTATACAGTAGAGCACAGTAAAAAAAAAAGTGTATTCAGTGAAAAGCATAGTGTATTCAGTACAGTACAAAAGAGTAAAGAAAGTGAAGTATAGTTCAGTACAGTAGAAGTACTTTAGTATTATATTCTACTGTACTCTACTGAATTAAACACAACTGTATGGTACTGTACTCTAATGTACTATACTCTACGGAATTAAACTAAACTGTACTGTACTCTAATGTACTGTACTCTACGGAATTAAACTGTACTGTACTGTACTCTACTGAATTCAACTGTTCTGGACTGCAGTGGATGGCTGTGGAAGATCTTCCCGTCAGAACTATCTATAGGCTAACCAAAATGTTTTGTTTATAAGAGCGTCTTTGAAATTCTTGCTGTAACGAAAAGCACTATACAAATGAAATGTGTTATTACACTGTACTGTACTCTACTGTACTGTACTCTACTGAATTACTCTGTACTGCACTGTACTGCACTGTACTCTTCTGTACTGGACTGTACTCTGCTGAATTAAACTCTACTGGACTGTGCTGTGCTTGCTGTCCAAACTTGTGAAACATAGACATCTTTTCAACATCTGGAAAATACAGTCAGGTCCATAAAAATATGGACATTGACCAAGTTATTATTATTTTAGCTGTCTACAACAGCAATTTGGGGATGAAATTAAATAATTAATATGAGCTGAAAGTGCAAATTTTCAGCTTTAATTTGAGGGTATTTACATCAAAATCGGGTGAACGGTGTAGGAATTACAGCACTTTTTATATGTGGTCCCTCTTTAAGAGACCAAAAGTAATTGGACAATTGGCTGCTCAGTTCCATGGCCAGGTGTGTGTTAATCCCTCATTAGTTTGTTTACAAGTAAACAGATATAAGGTCTAGAGTTGATTTCAAGTGTGGCATTTGGAATCTTTTGCTGTTAACTCTCAATATGAAATCCAAAGAGCTGTCACTGCCAGTGAAACAAGCCATCATTAGGCTGAACAATCAAAACAAACACATCAGAGAGACAGCAAAAACATTAGGTGTGGCCAAATCAACTATTTGGTACATTCTTAAAGAGAAAGAATGCACTGGTGAGCTCAGGGACACCAAAAGGCCTGGAAGACCACGGAAAACAACTGTGGTGGATGACAGAATGATTTCCCTGGTGGAGAAAAGCCCCTTCACGACAGTTGGCCAGATCAATAACACGCCTACTTCCTGGATGGTATCTGTGTCAAAGTCAACATTCAAGAAAAGACAGAGTAAATACAGAGGGTTTACCACAAGACGGAAACATTGGTAAACCTCGAAGACCAGATTAGAGTTTGCCAAACAACATCTATAAAAAGCCTGTACAGTTCTGGAACAACATCCTATGGACAGATGAGACAAAGATCAACTTGTACCAGAATGATGGGAAGAGTATGGAGACCTGAAGGAACTGCTCATGAGCCGAAGCATATGTTACGTTCCCCAGTTTCTGTGTTGTAGTTTGTGTATTTAAGTGTGTGTTTCAGGAGATGGCTTCCTGAATTCTCCCCAAGCAGCTGATTGGTCGACTCCATGGCTAATTGGAGCTGACCCCGCCCCCTCGTCAAGAAGCAGCTGTATCCAATTAGACTCCTGAAGCTATATAAATGCCAGTGTTCTGTTCAGGAGAGAGGAGAATGCAGAGAGAATTCAATTGTGATAGAGAGAGAATATTCAATTGTGATAGAGAGAGAATATTCAATTGTGATAGAGAGAGAATATTCAATTGTGATAGAGAGAGAATATTCATGCATGTAGGGCAGAATTGGGCCGCTTTCCAGTAATAATGAAAATACAGAAAAGATCATTAAAATTTTGGCTACATCTAAATTCAAGTCCAAATTCGAGTCTGCAATTTAAAGCACTTCAAACCCAAGAGCTGAGCCCAGAAACGAGCCCTCTCAGTCAGCTGGTGTTGGACCTAACCAACCAAGCTGACACCAGCACTGCTTCAAAAGAAAGAATTCCAATAAACAAAATCATGAACCAATCAAAGGACTCATATATACAACATTGGAAAAATGAAACAAAATCCCAAAGCCGACTAAATTGCTATCTGACCCTAAACAGAGAATATGAATTGGCTGAATATCTCTACTCTGTCAGAGATACGAAGCAGAGACAGATCCTTACCAAGTACAGGCTGAGTGACCACCGATTGGCAATAGAAACCGGCAGACATAAAAAGACATGGCTACCCAAAGAGGAGCGTGTATGTGGTCACTGCACGACAGGGGAGGTAGAAACAGAGATGCACTTTCTCCTTTACTGTGATAAATATTCCTCACCAAGAGATTCATTATTCACAGAAATGACTACATTTATTCCAAATTTTAACTTATTAAACCCAGAGGAAAAACTAAAAATACTCATGGGCGAAGGAGCAATGGCTCCTCTTGCAGCCAAATATGTATTTGCCTGCCATAGCCTGAGGGACACTGAATAATAACATCTGCATAGTAAGCAGTAACTTACTTATTATGACTGTTATTGTTATTACTGTTATTGTTATTACTATTATTATTGTTGTTTATCATTCCAAATAGTAGTGGTATGGGTGGTAATGGTAATGATAGCAGTTTAATGATGGTGGTGGTGGTAGTGGTGGTAATGATGATAGTAGTTGTAGTACCGATGTAATGGTGAAGATGACCGTTATTTAGTTATAAGTTAGTTATAGTTTAATTTTTTTATTTTTTATTACAATGTATATTGTATACATTGTTGCTTTGGCAATATTGACACAATGTTTTTCATGCCAATAAAGCAGCTTGAATTTTTGAATTTTTATATTCAATTGTGAGAGAGAGAATTCAATTGTGATAGAGAGAGAATTCCATTGTGATAGAGAGAGAATTCAATTGTGATAGCGGTGTTGGTTGTTTTTCAGGGTGCAGAGGGTTATATAGTGTTGGTTGTTTCTCAGAAAGTGATTTGGTATGTACTGTGTTAGTTTGTTGCATTATCAGATAGAGCTTATTTGATGTCCTTGGTTTCTTAGTTTGAGTAATTGTTTGATATTCTGTTTCATTTGTTCCCAGGGGGGAAGGTGAAGGCATCTAAGGAGTGCTTAGGCAAGAGGCCCGCGGGCATACATATACCCGTAGTATATTCACTGTCTAGGCACACTAGTTAAGACCTGGGCGGACCACCCCCTGTATTTTGGTTAGGGCACCAGGTGGTACTAAGTTAGGTGGGTAGGCAGGTAAGGTAGGAGAGGGGGCTTTGACATTTACTTTCTTTGCTTTGGTTCCATCCAGCCCCTTTTCCCCATATTACCGTGTGATGGAATAAATTCCTTGTAAACGGTACCACTCTCTGCCTTTGTCATCCTTACTCGCACCTACAGTCCATACCTCTTTCACTTCACGGGGAGTTGAGTTGTAGCAGGGTGTTGCGGGTCCCTCTTCATAGAGGCGTGCGTAACAGCATACTATACCACCTCATCTGTGAAGCATGGTGGAGGTAGTGTTATGGCGTGGGCATGTATGGCTTCCAATGGGCCTGGTTCCCTTGTATTTATTGATGATGTGACTGCTGACAGAAGCAGCAGTATGAATTCTGAAGTGTTTAGGGCTATATTATCTGCTCAGATTCAGCCAAATGCTTCAAAACTCATTGGACTGCGCTTCATAGTGCAGATGGACCCAAAGCATACCGCGAAAGCAACCCAATTATTTTTTATGGCAAAGAAGTGGAATCTTCTGTAATGGCCAAGTCAATCACGTGACCTGAATCCAATTGAGCATGCATTTCACTTGCTGAAGGCAAAACGCCCCAAGAACAAGCAGGAACTGAAGACAGCTGCAGTAAAGGGCTGGCAGAGCATCACCAGGGAAGAATCTCAGCATCTGGTGATGTCTATGGGTTCCAGACTTCAGGCAGTCATTGACTGCAAAGGATTTGCAACCAAGTATTAAAACTCACAATTTAATTTATGATTGTTAGTTTGGCCAATTACTTTTGAGCCCCTATAATGGAGGGATATGTATAAAAATAGTTGTAATTCCTACACGGTTCATACAGTATTTTTGACAAAACCCTTAAATTAAAGAGTAAAGTCTACACTTAAAGCACAGCTTGATTGTTTCCTTTCAAATCCATTGTTGTGGCGTACAGAGACAAAATGATGTAGTTTGTCACTGTCCAAGTACTTATGGACCTGACTGTAGTTTTTCTAGGTGTCTTTTCAACTCATTTAGTACTTTAGTAATGGGGATGGATTATGACCAGCAACCCCAACATCAATGTGACAACCACCCCCACCCACCCAATGCTAATTAAGATGCTAGTTACCACATGGCTTGACTTATAATAAACTCACAAATAGGCTTGAAATAAAGCTCTCCCTTTCCTGTTTTCAATAAAAGTATTTGTTTATAAATACTTCCATCATACAACAGTTTATTAAAGAAATAACAAGCTATGAATATTTACTTTCACCAATTAAAAATGTATAATATTCCATCTCACCTCAATGTTCTGTGACCCTGACCTGACCACATGGAGGATACACATGTTTATCTTGAAATGATGACAACCTCTTTGACTTTTGAGTAATAACCAGTGTGACAACAAACTAGTGAGACAACCAACCCCTGTCTCCTCTATTTTGTCCTTCAGAAAGTAATGATAGCTCAAATCGCCCACACCAAGAGTCTGTGACATGAACACTTTTGACATTGACCTTAATTGACCAAGCTGCTGTCTCTGATTCTATCATTTTCTAAATGGTTAGTTAACAGTGAGTAGGTTTACATGCACACTGATAATTCGATATTAAACTGATTTTGGCAGATGGTCAACTATGGCATTAGTCATGAGTAGATATATGTTGTAGTCCTCAAAGAGACCAGAGAGTCAACAACATCTGGAATCCACATCTGTTGCTGGATGTCAAATGAACGTTACCACGGGAACTGGAGAAATGTTATCTAACTACTAATCTCCTTTAACCCAGAACTAAAAGCTTGGTAATTTGGTCAATGCCTTATTATTTACCCAGTCTGTCCACAACAGATTATGTAACAACCTGCTTATCTATCAACTGTCATGTCAATGTAAACTAAAGGTAACACGTTTTTCGGGAAATAATTTTGTCAAGAAATTGCTTTATTTTCATGACTCACAATGCCACAATGTATATGCATTGAACATCCACTAGAGGGCAGTTGTGTTTCAAAACAGGGTTTTCGACTGATGACGTAAGGCATTGACAAGTTGGGACAAAACATTGAAAATGGGTCAGAGACCAAAAGTGAGGAAGTAGCTCTCTAAGGATAACTTTCCTCGGCTAAATGGGATTGTGCAATATTGTAATGAAATTACGACATGATTAATTTAACTCCTCCCTACTGTAGAGATTTGCTGCCGCTGCAGCAGCATGTTTTTAACCGTTCTACCCACGTGCCCCATATCGGGTTACAACTGAAAAACATACCCTTTGTTTAACACATGGCTTAGAGTTATACAGATCTTCACTGTTTTATATAGCTTTAAAATTATTTTTAAAAATCAGCACAGTAGAATACAACACAACTATATGTCATTGACCAGTGTGTGATTGAAAATAATGTAAATTGTTGTTTGTTTTCCATCCAATTTATGTTGTAAAAACTTTGTCAGCTTTCAGCATTAAGGAAAGTTACTAAAGTATGTCTCTGATAATCAACTCATGATCATAAATGACCCGATGAGTACTCGTTAGGCCTATCGCACTATTGGGCAATAGTCTGCACTTTATTACACAATTGGTGTTGACAACAAAGTTTCCCGATTTTTTGTAGAAAAAGTGTTCAACTTCAGGGAAGTTTTGTTTGCAAACAAAGGCCAGCCACGCGGACGACAGAGGTGCTTTGGGAAGTGCTGTTTTCTGATTGCACAACTCTAAGGCACAACCACTTCTTATGAAATACACTACCCATAAGCACCAATAACTCCAGCTGACTGGGTCGGCAAATTCTGAGGATGTGAGCTATATCTCCCTGTGATGTTTACACTTTGTTACAGTTCTTTGTCTCTGCGATCATAACAAGTCAGGATGTCTGGGACATAGAGAAACATATTTTTCTGTTTTTCTTTATGTGTAAAGAAACCTATTTTTATCATAACATTTTTGGACCAAGAATTTTCGGAACAACATTTTCTTTAAACTTTTTTTTTATTTTTCCACGACTCCAAATAGCCGAGGCGGCTCATACGGAAAATTTTGGATAAGGTAATGTACTTTATTAAAAATAGCAAGTAATATGTAACGTGTATTTCAATACGCGTTTGTATTCCGTTGTTGCATTGGATTTTTGGTCAAGATATCGTATGCATTAATTTGTTGCCCTAAATTTAATTGCTCACTGTTCAAGGTTGCCGAGAATAAGTCATCGGTTTTTGGCTGATGGGACACAATTGAAAAGCCTACTTTCTATAACAGATATCACGAGTTAACTTTTTTTGAGTTGTTATTGTACATGCGTTTTATGTAAAACATTTTCAGTCATAATCCACGTATTGCTGCATAATAATAATGTTCGATTCCATGCTGCATAACATTGATTCTGTCAATTCTGATCAGAATTTAATCTGCTCAACGTTTTGGGTGATTTGCTTGTTTATTGTGTGTAATTAATTAAATAAATAAAAAGACGTGACAAGAAGACGAGGTCACTGTGGCCATATAAGAGATGCAATAGCTGTTTACATGCGGAGTAAACTCCACCATGGAGTGGAGTTTAGTCCGCTAACTTTGTTGTGGTCTTTATATAGCCTATAGCTACACATGTCATAAGAAGGGAATGTTACATGCGTCAGGGAAGGAGGCACTGCCACTTGCAAACCCTGTCTTTTGTGTTACTTAAAATTACTAGGAGGTGCTGCAGCTGTGGACTAGGATAACACACGCAAACAGTTGTGTGTTTTGTTCCGCTTGTGCGTCTGTACCGCCAGGTTAAATATAGCCGGGATGAGAGTGACTACGTTCATCAGATAGCTGGCCAGACCCGTGCGCTGCGCTGCGGTTAATAGCCGCCTCGATTTAGTTACGGCAAGCACGTGACCTGCGTGAAGAGCGCTCGTGCCTCAAAGACGACATGAGCAAATGTCAACATCTATATCTTTATGTAAAAAAAAAACTAGCAGATTCTCCTGGCAGAATGAGACAGCGTGAAGGAGTCGTTTTCCCGTCTAAATGAAATAGATGGTTTGAGATAGTTGGCCTGGGGCTATACACCTGTGCGTGTGCGTGTTCGTGTAAAAACTGTGAGCTGAAGACAGCCTACGCATACCGTTTTTTTGCTCCAAACTTGCCATTCTCTGGAAGTGAAAAAAAAATGACTCAGAAGGAGTGACCCCGAGGCTCTTCTCCCAGAATTGACGGTAATCTGGTATGGCATTAATCTGGTTTAGCAGTCAGTCTGTTTCAAAGACTATGCCCCTAGGCGCACACAGTTAGAGGATCACTGTTGAAAAGACTATAGGTCCGGCTTCAACCGGTGTCGCAGATTGCTCACTGTTAAAAGCATGATGGGGTGATGCCTATCTTTTCTTCACTTAGTTTCATTCAAAGCAAACATGATTGATGTACCATTGCACAACAACCTTTCTAGCTCTATTGTCCTTGTGATTGCTGGCCTTTTCAACTGTAGTACAGGGAACATCTGCTTCAGTACAGAGGAAGGGGTTAGTTTGTAGATATGTGCATATTTACCTGGTTAAATAAAGGTTAAATAAATAATAATTCAGGGCCGGCTCAAGCATTTTGGGGGCGCTAAGCGAGATTTGGTTAGTGGGCCCCCCACTTCCCGGCAAAGTTAATTTCCTGTAGTTCTACACATTTTGCCATGGGGTGTAGAGAAAATGTTGCAGTTTTAAAGCAAGTTCTCAGAAATTCTACACATTTTGTGACTAATGCCATGTTAATATGATATTTGTTGCAGCGTTCTAAGGCACTGCATCTCATTGCTAGAGGCGACACTACAGACCCTGGTTCATTTCCAGGCTGTATCACAACCAGCCGTGATTGGGAGTCCCATAGAGCGGCGCGCAATTGGTCCAGCGTCGTACGGGTTAGGGTTTGGCTGTCATTGTAAATAAGAATTTGTACTTAACTGACTTGCCTAGTTAAATATATATATCTTTTTTTAAATAACAAAATCCATCGGGGCCCCCTGGAGGTGGGTACAGTGCAGGGTACAGTATTTGATTACTACAAGTTTAGATAGCTGGCTAGACTAACTACCAATCTAAGCGTTGTTAGCTGACATGCTGACTGTCAGTGACGGACATAACAAGAGAAAAACTGCTGATGCACAACCACATTTTGAAATTGCACCTGGTGTGTTCTACTATTCTTACTCTCAATAGTAAGTTGCGATCCCTGCATGAGTTCTAAAAATAAATGAAATACAAATATGTTTTGGGGACTGGGGCCCCCTGGCGGCCGTGGGCCCTAAGCGACCGTTTATGTCGCTTATGCCTGGAACTGGCCCTGTGCGTATGGCTGGATTTTCTAAGCTCTCTCAAAAAAAAATGTTCCTCTACTGTGATGCAAGATACAGTAGCTCTACCCTGAAGACGGTGGAATTGTTAGTACAACTAGTTTTCTCTCTCTGAAGCGGAAAGCAGGCTGTTTCCCTTGTGACTTCTTTCTGGCTATTGCCTCTGGAGTGTACTGGGTTTCTCCATTTCGTCACAGCAGCAGTGGTTCAAGTTCAGTAGTTAAGTTCAACTTCAAGTGACTTGTATAACTTGATTTATACTTATTTATAACAATTGTAAGTTTTGATCTAGAGCTACATAGGCTTATAACAGGTCTGTAACACATGCACGATCAGATCTACTGTTCCTTAAACACCACATATAACCTGACTCTCACTTATATAGGGTTATATCATACATGTAACACATTTATAATCTGAATTAAATATACAGCGTAAATAGACCTATAAAACGAGTAAACAGCTAATTTATTGCTTGATCTACACCCATATCTACTATACCACTTGAACCTTATTTCCTGTTGTCCCTCCAGGTATCCGGTCGGTCTATAACCTTATTTCCTGTTGTCCCTCCAGGTATCCGGTCGGTCTATAACCTTATTTCCTGTTGTCCCTCCAGGTATCCGGTCGGTCTATAACCTTATTTCCTGTTATCCCTCCAGGTATCCGGTCGGTCTATAACCTTATTTCCTGTTGTCCCTCCAGGTATCCGGTCTGTCTATAACCTTATTTCCTGTTGTCCCTCCAGGTATCCGGTCGGTCTATAACCTTATTTCCTGTTATCCCTCCAGGTATCCGGTCGGTCTATAACCTTATTTCCTGTTGTCCCTCCAGGTATCCGGTCGGTCTATAACCTTATTTCCTGTTGTCCCTCCAGGTATCCGGTCGGTCTATAACCTTATTTCCTGTTATCCCTCCAGGTATCCGGTCGGTCTATAACCTTATTTCCTGTTGTCCCTCCAGGTATCCGGTCGGTCTATAACCTTATTTCCTGTTGTCCCTCCAGGTATCCGGTCGGTCTATAACCTTATTTCCTGTTATCCCTCCAGGTATCCGGTCGGTCTATAACCTTATTTCCTGTTGTCCCTCCAGGTATCCGGTCGGTCTATAACCTTATTTCCTGTTGTCCCTCCAGGTATCCGGTCGGTCTATAACCTTATTTCCTGTTATCCCTCCAGGTATCCGGTCGGTCTATAACCTTATTTCCTGTTGTCCCTCCAGGTATCCGGTCGGTCTATAACCTTATTTCCTGTTGTCCCTCCAGGTATCCGGTCGGTCTATAACCTTATTTCCTGTTGTCCCTCCAGGTATCCGGTCGGTCTATAACCTTATTTCCTGTTGTCCCTCCAGGTATCCGGGCGGTCTATAACCTTATTTCCTGTTGTCCCTCCAGGTATCCGGTCGGTCTATAACCTTATTTCCTGTTGTCCCTCCAGGTATCCGGTCGGTCTATAACCTTATTTCCTGTTGTCCCTCCAGGTATCCGGTCGGTCTATAACCTTATTTCCTGTTATCCCTCCAGGTATCCGGTCGGTCTATAACCTTATTTACTGTTATCCCTCCAGGTATCCGGTCGGTCTATAACCTTATTTCCTGTTGTCCCTCCAGGTATCTGGTCGGTCTATAACCTTATTTCCTGTTGTCCCTCCAGGTATCCGGTCGGTCTATAACCTTATTTCCTGTTGTCCCTCCAGGTATCCGGTCGGTCTATAACCTTATTTCCTGTTGTCCCTCCAGGTATCCGGTCGGTCTATAACCTTATTTCCTGTTGTCCCTCCAGGTATCCGGTCGGTCTATAACCTTATTTCCTGTTATCCCTCCAGGTATCCGGTCGGTCTATAACTTTATTTCCTGTTGTCCCTCCAGGTATCCGGTCGGTCTATAACCTTATTTCCTGTTATCCCTCCAGGTATCCGGTCGGTCTATAACCTTATTTCCTGTTATCCCTCCAGGTATCCGGTCGGTCTATAACCTTATTTCCTGTTATCCCTCCAGGTATCCGGTCGGTCTATAACCTTATTTCCTGTTATCCCTCCAGGTATCCGGTCGGTCTATAACTTTATTTCCTGTTATCCCTCCAGGTATCCGGTCGGTCTATAACCTTATTTCCTGTTGTCCCTCCAGGTATCCGGTCGGTCTATAACCTTATTTCCTGTTGTCCCTCCAGGTATCCGGTCGGTCTATAACCTTATTTCCTGTTGTCCCTCCAGGTATCCGGTCGGTCTATAACCTTATTTCCTGTTATCCCTCCAGGTATCTGGTCGGTCTATAACCTTATTTCCTGTTGTCCCTCCAGGTATCCGGTCGGTCTATAACCTTATTTCCTGTTGTCCCTCCAGGTATCCGGTCGGTCTATAACCTTATTTCCTGTTGTCCCTCCAGGTATCCGGTCGGTCTATAACCTTATTTCCTGTTGTCCCTCCAGGTATCCGGTCGGTCTATAACCTTATTTCCTGTTGTCCCTCCAGGTATCCGGTCGGTCTATAACCTTATTTCCTGTTATCCCTCCAGGTATCTGGTCGGTCTATAACCTTATTTCCTGTTGTCCCTCCAGGTATCCGGTCGGTCTATAACCTTATTTCCTGTTATCCCTCCAGGTATCCGGTCGGTCTATAACCTTATTTCCTGTTATCCCTCCAGGTATCTGGTCGGTCTATAACCTTATTTCCTGTTGTCCCTCCAGGTATCCGGTCGGTCTATAACCTTATTTCCTGTTATCCCTCCAGGTATCCGGTCGGTCTATAACCTTATTTCCTGTTATCCCTCCAGGTATCCGGTCGGTCTATAACCTTATTTCCTGTTGTCCCTCCAGGTATCCGGTCGGTCTATAACCTTATTTCCTGTTGTCCCTCCAGGTATCCGGTCGGTCTATAACCTTATTTCCTGTTGTCCCTCCAGGTATCTGGTCGGTCTATAGGGCAGCAGCCATGGTGTTGATCCTGGGCAGACGGCTCAACAGGGAGGACTCTGGGACCAGGGACTCCCCCGCCGTCAAACGAAAGGTGCTCACTAAACCCACTCATTTTACCACAACTCCGAGTTCTTACTAGTCTTGACAAGTGTTTTGAAGGGCAATGTGTGTCAATTATTTCTCAAGTGGCAAATAAAAACATACTAAAATCTAAATTTTCCAAGAAGAAAAACAAACGGGAACATGGCCAAGACCCCCACTTCCAGTTTATAAACCAGTGCAGGGTTATCACTTTTGACTGTAGATTAAAAGTTACAGAGTAGGCCTTTAAAATTAAATTAAACTCATTCGTTTCATCCCTCCAAGGTATTCGAAGTGGACTCCAAAACCCTGACCGGTAATGAAGTTCTGGAGTTCTCATCCGGCTCCTCCCACTCGGAGGCCATCTTGCAGGTGTTCAACGAGTTCCGCGACAGCCGCCTCTTCACCGACGTGGTCATCAGCGTGCAGGGCCGCGAGTTCCCCTGCCACCGCGCTGTGCTCTCTGCCTGTTCCTCCTACTTCCGTGCCATGTTCTGCAATGACCACCGCGAGTCACGTGAGATGCTGGTGGAGATCAACGGCATCCTGGCCGAGGCCATGGACTCTTTCCTCAGCTACGTCTACACGGGCCGCGCCAAGATCACCACCGACAACGTGCAGTTCCTCTTCGAGACCTCCAGCCTCTTCCAGATCTCCACGCTCCGCGACGCCTGCGCCAAGTTCCTGGAAGATCAGCTCGACCCCTGCAACTGCTTGGGCATCCAACGCTTCGCCGACGCCCACGCTCTGAAACAGCTGGCCAGCCGCTGCCGCTCGTACGCCCTGGCCAACTTCCCTGACGTGGCCCAGCACGAGGAGTTCCTGGACCTGAGGAGAGATGAGCTGGAGGAGTACATCTGCAGTGACGAACTGGCCATCGGGAAGGAGGAGGTGGTGTTTGAGGCGGTGATGCGCTGGGTGTACCACAGTGTGGAGCCCCGGAGGCCCGTGCTTAAGGACCTGCTGCACCACGTCCGGCTGCCCCTGCTGCACCCAAACTACTTTGTCCAGACAGTGGAAGGAGACCAGATCATCCAGACGGCGCCAGAGTGCTACCAGCTCCTCCACGAGGCTCGGCGGTACCACGTACTGGGCAACGAGATGATGTCCCCCAGGACCCGCCCACGCAGGTACTGTGCAGGGGATGCTGGGAGGTGTAGTTCAGAGACTTGGTCAGTCAATTAAATTCAATAGAATTGCATTGTCCCTGAAGGGGAATTGTATTTGGCACAGCTCTATGGATAGTACAATTCAACACATCTAGGTAAGGCAGAATTCACCTCATGCCTTCAAATAGTCCTTTATTTATTATAAGGCCCTGAAGGCACTAGGGACCTCTCAAATATGAGGAAGTGTTGTGACTGAATACAGTACAGTTCCTTCTTCCTGCCAGTCAACTGGAAGACAGATTATATGTAATCTCTAATTCCTCTTGGCTTGTCACTCATCTTTCACAATCATTTTATGGAGATTAACTGTAATTCTAAAAAGAAGGATAAGAATGTCTGTTTGTAAACAAAAACCACTGCCACTTTGCTCTCGGCTCAAGTAAAGAACCACCCACCTTTGCCTCTGCGAGGAGAAAGATGAGAGAGACAGACAGAGAGTGATGGAGAGAGAGAGAGAGCATAAGACAGAGATGACTGAAAGATAAGAGGAAGAGTGTCAGACCCAGTACTCCACGGTTTTCTTTTCCACAGTAGATGGTTTTGAGTTACAACATGAATGTGTGCCTGCTGTGTTATTGTGCAGACAGAGCCTTCATTGAGGGAAGGTTTGTTTAATAATCCTGTTTTGTAATGAAATTGTGTCATGAGGTGGAAGAGCTTGTCCATACACGTTGTAGTTTTCTGCCAGAATAACTGCTATGTTGCAAGCCTTTGTAGCCTGAACCATTCGTACCATTTGGTCTAGTTTTAATAGCAGTAGTGAAGCAGCGAGTCACATACAGCCCTGTTTGTCCATAAGGAATTATTTGAAGGATGTTTGTTTGTGTACGATATACATAGGTCCATGTGAGTGTGTGTGATGAGTTCATCCACAGATCATTTTCTGTTTGATGTCTTTATGTATTCTGTATTACATGTTAGAGTATGTATGTGTCTTTATGTATTCTGTGTTACATGTTAGAGTATGTGTGATGTCTTTATGTATTCTGTGTTACATGTTAGAGTATTTATGTGTCTTTATGTATTCTGTGTTACATTTTGGAGTATGTGTGATGTCTTTATGTATTCTGTGTTACATGTTAGAGTATGTGTGATGTCTTTATGTATTCTGTGTTACATGTTAGAGTATGTATGTGTCTTTATGTATTCTGTGTTACATGTTAGAGTATGTGTGATGTCTTTATGTATTCTGTGTTACATGTTAGAGTATTTATGTGTCTTTATGTATTCTGTGTTACATGTTAGAGTATGTATGTGTCTTTATGTATTCTGTGTTACATGTTAGAGTATGTGTGATGAGTGTTAGCGGATAAGTTTAAGTTTTTAAAGCCACATAGACACGTCTGCTTTTTAGACATCACTTGTTTCAACAGTGCTTTTCTCCAGTCTGTGGCGTTGTCTGGGTTAAGTATTATTTGATGCTGGGTGCCAGTTAGCTAGCAGGGAGGTGACGTGTCTCTCTCAAGAGTACCGTGTCAGTATCCAGGCAGATCAGAACAGGCGTGGAGCCTGCCGTCTGTGTCTGTCTGTGTCTGTCTGTCTGTGTCTGTCTTTCTGTATCTGTCTGTCTGTCTGTCTGTCTGTCTGTCTGTCTGTCTGTCTGTCTGTCTGTCTGTCTGTCTGTCTGTCTGTCTGTCTGTCTGTCTGTCTGTCTCGGTCTGTCTCGGTCTGTCTCTGTCTGTCTCTGTCTGTCTCTGTCTGTCTGTCTGTCTGTCTGTCTGTCTGTCTGTCTGTCTGGCTGTCTGGCTGTCTGGCTGGCTGGCCCCAGTGACCTCTAGTTCCATCTCCTGCCAACAGAGTTTAGCTCCACACACCCCTGACCTCAGCTTCTTACCTATGACCTGCACTCATCATTACCAGTGCTATGTTTAAACAGAAAGTTGGAAAGGTATGGAGAAAGTGTGTTGGCTAGCATATTGACTCCCTGTATAAATAAAGGTCAAATGTAATTGAGTTTGATTTAGAGCTAGAATATTCTGAAGTTGAATTATAAAGGATGAAGGATTGTTGACAGTACCACAGAGTGTGGAGCTGCAGTGAATCGCTCCCCCCAACCGAAGGAGATCACGTCATAGCCCTGGCATGCGCTTTCCAAACAGTGAGGCAGATAGGGCACCATTCAGATGGTTTACTGATGTCATTGATATTCAGTGGCCTTTAGCAAGTTATTTCTGTTCTTAAGAAGAACGTGTATTTTGAGTATTTTGCCAGGTAGATAAGTACAATCATGTGAATAAAGTATGACATATTACACGTTGTGAATTACGCTGTGAAGCGTACTAACTTCTCTTTTTCACTATAGTCATGATTCAAACTGACTGGCCTGGATTGTAGTGTTGCTGAGTTGTATCTCATTGCTGTCTCGTTTTCTCACAGTCACCTGCATTGTCTATGTTCCTCTGGGGTGGAGCTGTGTTTTGTCTGTGTTCCTCTGGAGTGGAGCTGTGTTGTCTGTGTTCCTCTGGAGTGGAGCTGTGTTGTCTGTGTTCCTCTGGAGTGGAGCTGTGTTGTCTGTGTTCCTCTGGGGTGGAGCTGTGTTGTCTGTGTTCCTCTGTAGTAGTGCTGTGTTGTCTGTGTTCCTTTGGAGTGGAGCTGTGTTGTCTGTGTTCCTCTGGGGTGGAGCTGTGTTGTCTGTGTTCCTCTGGAGTGGAGCTGTGTTGTCTGTGTTCCTCTGTAGTAATGCTGTGTTGTCTGTGTTCCTCTGGGGTGGAGCTGTGTTGTCTGTGTTCCTCTGTAGTAGTGCTGTGTTGTCTGTGTTCCTCTGGAGTGGAGCTGTGTTGTGTAATGTTGTTCTGTGTAGTCTTTCTGTGCTGTCTTATTTCTCCACAGCGACTAGTGTTAGGTTTATTTTGATGAGTCTTGTTACTGTATAGTTGGTTTATTACTGTCCTCTCTCACTTTCTCTCTCTCTCCCCTCCTTCCATCTCCCTCTCTCCACCTTCCTCCATCCCTCTATATGCAGGTCGACTGGCTACTCAGAGGTGATTGTGGTGGTGGGGGGCTGTGAGCGGGTGGGAGGGTTCAACCTGCCCTACACAGAGTGTTACGACCCTGTGACGGGAGAATGGAAGGCCCTGGCCAAGCTCCCAGAGTTCACCAAGTCAGAGTACGCCGTCTGTGCCCTGCGCAATGACATCCTGGTCTCAGGTGAGCTCCTCGTCTGTTGGCTGACAGTCTGCCATCCTAAACAACGATTAGTCATGGAATATATCATCATGAATTGGTTGTGTCATGAAAGAGATCAGGAAATACCAGGAAGTATACATGGGAGCCATCTGCTTCAATTGGTTAATTGTAGTAACATCCTTCCCTTGTGTTATCTGCTGAATGACTAGAGATAGCTAGACGGATTGGAAGGGGCTCTACCTATCACTATCACCTATCTTTCCAGTCCAGATGGCCATCAATAGAGACAGGAATTGCTGATCCGACCAGGAAAAGAGAAACACTCAGTCATTCAAGAAAGGAGACCAGCTAAGGGAATATTTATTTTACAGCCTATTGAGACACAGCTGTAGAGTACTCAGCTATGTCTTCCCTCTCTGTGGAGTGAAGAACAGGGAGTAATGTAATGTTTGCCATGTCTTTTTATTTTATTTTATAAGAGGAAAATGTGAGAGCAACATCTGGACAGAATCTGCAGGCGCGGTGCCCAGGGAGGCCCTTATTGGCCAGCTCACTCATTCCATCTCTTCCCATTGGCCAAGAGTCAGGGTCACACGGCTCTTTGCGCTTTATAGCTTTCGAGGATAAAATTGCTCATAAACGCTGATCTATGGTCAGTCTGAGTCTTACCCTCTAATGGTTGAGGTTAGGATTTACAGAAAGTAAGCTGTTCCTAGATCTGTGCCAATGGGGAACTTCTACCCAGGGCCTTTATAGCCTTTTGACCGGGCTGGTTAGTACTGGGAGAAGTGTGCTGACCAAGTGTGGCGCAGACTGCCCTTTTTAAAGCCTCACTGGGCCCAAGTTTAACAGGGCAGCAGTAGGATAATGTAATCTACAGTCCCTGACTGCATGGGTTCCAATGTAATGCCATACCTCAGGCTTTCCCTGTAAGTTCACAGTCTGGCCTAGAGGGAAAGAGTTCCGTGTTTATATATTTCCCTGTAAGTTCACAGTCTGGCCTAGAGGGAAAGTTCAGTGTTTATATCTTTCCCTGTAAGTTCACAGTCTGGTCTAGAGGGAAAGAGTTCAGTGTTTATATCTTTCCCTGTAAGTTCACAGTCTGGTCTAGAGGGAAAGTTCAGTGTTTATATCTTTCCCTGTAAGTTCACAGTCTGGTCTAGAGGGAAAGAGTTCAGTGTTTATATCTTTCCCTGTAAGTTCACAGTCTGGTCTAGAGGGAAAGAGTTCCGTGTTTATATCTTTCCCTGTAAGTTCACAGTCTGGTCTAGAGGGAAAGAGTTCCGTGTTTATATCTTTCCCTGTAAGTTCACAGTCTGGCCTAGAGGGAAAGAGTTCCGTATTTATATCTTTCCCTGTAAGTTCACAGTCTGGCCTAGAGGGAAAGAGTTCAGTGTTTATATCTTTCCCTGTAAGTTCACAGTCTGGCCTAGAGGGAAAGATTTCCGTGTTTATATCTTTCCCTGTAAGTTCACAGTCTGGCCTAGAGGGAAAGAGTTCAGTGTTTATATCTTTCCCTGTAAGTTCACAGTCTGGTCTAGAGGGAAAGAGTTCAGTGTTTATATCTTTCCCTGTAAGTTCACAGTCTGGCCTAGAGGGAAAGAGTTCCGTGTTTATATCTTTCCCTGTAAGTTCACAGTCTGGCCTAGAGGGAAAGAGTTCCGTGTTTATATCTTTCCCTGTAAGTTCACAGTCTGGCCTAGAGGGAAAGAGTTCCGTGTTTATATCTTTCCCTGTAAGTTCACAGTCTGGCCTAGAGGGAAAGAGTTCAGTGTTTATATCTTTCCCTGTAAGTTCACAGTCTGGCCTAGAGGGAAAGAGTTCCGTGTTTATATCTTTCCCTGTAAGTTCACAGTCTGGCCTAGAGGGAAAGAGTTCAGTGTTTATATCTTTCCCTGTAAGTTCACAGTCTGGCCTAGAGGGAAAGAGTTCAGTGTTTATATCTTGTGCTCTACATGTCCTCAAGTGTGCGCTATCAATCTACCCACAAGCCATGCCTGGAAATGTCAACATAATGTCCCCCTCTCTCCCTCCCTCTCATCTCCCTCTCTCTTTCGGGTCACTCATTCCTCCTCTTATTATTTATGAGCCTCTCTCTCTCTCTCTCTCTCTCTCTCTCTCCTTCCCTCTCCCTCTCTCTATCTATCCCTCTCCTTCTTTCTCTCCTTCCTTCTCTTGCTCTCTCTCTCGCTCTCTCCTTCCCTCTCTCGCTCTCTCCTTCCCTCTCTCGCTCTTTCGCTCTCTCCTTCCCTCTCTCTCTCTCTCTCGCTCTCTCTCTCTCCCCTTCCCTCTCTCCCTCTCTCTACCACCCTCTATTTTCTTCCTTCTGTGGCTCTCACACACATACTCTGGTGGGTGTCCATCAGTACAGCTGCAGTAAAGCCCAGTTTGTCTGAACCGTGACTGTGACCATGACCCTAAACATGATTCTGGATGGGACAAGTGACTGCATACTTCAGCTCACAACACTCACTGTCTATGACCACAATATGACCTAACGGTTCACCTCTCCACTCACCGCTGTGGGAATCCTAACCTTGACCACATTAACCAACCCAACGAAAACTAATTTCCCTGGATTCTTACAAATCCAGGAATTCCTGAAGACACCATTGATTGTATTTGACAGTAGTTGGAATGTTCAGAATAAGTCAAAGATCAAATGTAATGATCTACTGTACTGTACACACATTTCTGAGAAAGCTGTCCAATAAATCACCTTTTCATCCTGTGTCTCGGCATGCCCCTCTCCTTGACTTTTCCTAAGGGGTGTTTTTAACGCCACGGTCCGTCCTCCTGTGTAGGAGGGTGAACAACACTTCCTTCCTGAGAGAACAGACCTGGAAGCCTAATGAGTAGGTTCAACGTCATGGTGCACTTTAAAGTATTTGAAGTTTATTTGTTTCATTTTGTCTTGAAAACGGGTTCTTATCATATACTCTGTTTGTTCTATGGAGATAGACAGGAGCCAGAGTGTGGTAGCCTGTAGAGGGCTCCCGAGTGGCGCAGCGGTTTAAGGCACTGCATCTCAGTACTAGAGGCGTCACTACAGACCCTGGTTCGATCCCGGGCTGTATCACAACCGGCCGTGGGGCGGCGCGCAATTGTCCCAGCGTCGTCCGGGTTAGGGTTTGGCCAGTGTAGGCCGTCATTGTAAATGCGATTTTGTTCTTAACTGACCTGCCTAGTTAAATTGAAAAAATGTAAAGGCTGTTTACTATGCCTCCATCTACTTTGTCCTGTCCTCCGTCTTCACCGAAAATAATTGTCAGATGGCAGCCATCGTTTTCACCCCCCCCCCCCCATTTTTTTATTTATTCCTATCGGTGGACAGAAGGGAAATCAGGACATTTGAGAGGACTGGGACATACAGGAGCTCCTGTCCGTTCTGTGACATCAGGATCAAACACTAGCCTATATATTGATAGTAGTCTCAGTACCTCAGAGGTTTGTCAATGGGCAACATGAATGCAACCAATAAACCGGCTTGGCTGAATGCAACTAATAAACCGGCTTGGCTGAATGCAACTAATAAACCGGCTTGGCTGAATGAAAAAATTAAACCAACACATTTGGTTTTTCTCACCAGTCTCTGGGGTTATGTTGCTGCCCACTACAGTACACAGTCAGTCTCTGAGGTTATGTTGCTGCCCACTACAGTACACAGCCAGTCTCTGGGGTTATGTTGCTGCCCACTACAGTACACAGTCAGTCTCTAAGGTTATGTTGCTGCCCACTACAGTACACAGTCAGTCTCTGAGGTTATGTTGCTGCCCACTACAGTACACAGTCAGTCTCTGGGGTTATGTTGCTGCCCACTACAGTACACAGTCAGTCTCTGAGGTTATGTTGCTGCCCACTACAGTACACAGTCAGTCTCTGGGGTTATGTTGCTGCCCACTATAGTACACAGTCAGTCTCTGAGGTTATGTTGCTGCCCACTAGAGTACACAGTCAGTCTCTGGGGTTATGTTGCTGCCCACTACAGTACACAGTCAGTCTCTAAGGTTATGTTGCTGCCCACTACAGTACACAGTCAGTCTCTGAGGTTATGTTGCTGCCCACTACAGTACACAGTCAGTCTCTGGGGTTATGTTGCTGCCCACTACAGTACACAGTCAGTCTCTGAGGTTATGTTGCTGCCCACTACAGTACACAGTCAGTCTCTGAGGTTATGTTGCTGCCCACTACAGTACACAGTGAGTCTCTGGGGTTATGTTGCTGCCCACTACAGTACACAGTCAGTCTCTGAGGTTATGTTGCTGCCCACTAGAGTACACAGTCAGTCTCTAAGGTTATGTTGCTGCTCACTACAGTACACAGTCAGTCTCTGAGGTTATGTTGCTGCCCACTACAGTACACAGTCAGTCTCTGAGGTTATGTTGCTGCCCACTACAGTACACAGTCCGTCTCTGGGGTTATGTTGCTGCCCACTACAGTACACAGTCAGTCTCTGGGGTTATGTTGCTGCCCACTACAGTACACAGTCAGTCTCTAAGGTTATGTTGCTGCCCACTACAGTACACAGTCAGTCTCTGAGGTTATGTTGCTGCTCACTACAGTACACAGTCAGTCTCTGAGGTTATGTTGCTGCCCACTACAGTACACAGTCAGTCTCTGAGGTTATGTTGCTGCCCACTACAGTACACAGTCCGTCTCTGGGGTTATGTTGCTGCCCACTACAGTACACAGTCAGTCTCTGGGGTTATGCTGCTGCCCACTACAGTACACAGTGAGTCTCTGAGGTTATGTTGCTGCCCACTACAGTACACAGTCAGTCTCTGAGGTTATGTTGCTGCCCACTACAGTACACAGTCAGTCTCTGAGGTTATGTTGCTGCCCACTACAGTACACAGTCGGTCTCTAAGGTTATGCTGCTGCCCACTACAGTACACAGTCAGTCTCTGAGGTTATGTTGCTGCCCACTACAGTACACAGTCGGTCTCTGGGGTTATGTTGCTGCCCACTACAGTACACAGTCAGTCTCTGAGGTTATGTTGCTGCTCACTACAGTACACAGCCAGTTTCTGAGGCTCTATAGCCACCCTTCCTTAATTATGGGTAAACACCCATTCTAAGCCCAACAGACCGTGACGGATTGAGAAATCATTTCATTTCATTGTTACGAGATGAGCCCTAGCATTGTATGAAGTCTTTTTGTTAATTCAGCTGCTCCGCAGTTGGAGCAGGTGTGGAGGAGTTGGGGCTTCTGATCTTAATGTTTACCAGCTTAGCAATTATATTTGATGTAGAATATATTGTCGTTAAGACACATGATTATACTGGTCACGGTCATGAATATGACTTATCATCTGATTTAGTTGCTTCCCACTGGGCTCAGATGTCAATTCAATGTGTTTTCCACGTTGGTTTAACGTAATTTCATTGAAATGACGTGGAAACAACGTTGATTCAGCCAACGTGTGCCCACTGGGTTGTTATTGTTCATATCGTTGTTTTGTGATTCTGTTGATGCTGTGTCTGGCTAACATCCATGGCCCCCTGGTTAATATTTTCTCCTGTACTCTCTTTCTCTCTCTCTCTCTCTCTCTCTCTCTTTCTATCTCTCGCTGTCTCTCTCTCTCTCTCTCTCTCTCTCCCTCTCTCTCTTTCTTTCTCTCCCTCTCTCTCTCAACACAGCTTCACAAACACTGAACCAGCTGTTTGTTTAGAAGAAATCAGTTTGCCCTGAGCCAGTAGGATGATTCTGATGAGGGTTTTCTTTTTATGACACTCAGCATTCATGTCAATCTCCCAACATCTTCATATCAAGTCAGAGGGAACTCATGTACTCTCGAAAAACTTGACCTACTTCTTGACTTCCCTCGAAAACATAGTCATGTTAAACATCAAAATAGTAAAACATGATTTGTTGATCTGTCTCTTTACCCTGAATCTATTCTGTTGTTTTTATTGTGTTAGCAAAAACGGCCTGTTGGTTTAGTGATGTCTTTGTTTTTACAAGGATCACTGGGGCCTTTTGATTGACTCAGGCTGTGCAGTAACATCAGGCAGGTGCTGAGAGAGAGAGAGAGAGAGAGAGAGAGAGAGAGAGAGAGAGAGAGAGAGAGAGAGAGAGAGAGAGAGAATGTATTGTGTCAGAGCTTGCTAGCAACATGTCTGCAACCTGGTTGGCTTAGCTACACGTTGTTGTTGCTTCTCGCCAAGGAGAAGAGAGAAAAAAAACTGTTCCTTAAAGTACATGTTTGCCCAGAGACAGGGAGTAGAGAATCATCCAACGGCTGCTTTATAAAGAACAAAGAGATCCTGTTTCTCTTTTATAGTGTTGTAATAGGCCAGGGTGTGTGTCTGTGTGTGTGTTTATGTGTGTGTTGTATTTGAAAGCCCTGTAATTTCTTATTTTTTTAAGTCAGGTTGCGTGTGTGTTTTTGCTTGCTCAATGTCAGAGTAGACTTTGATCAGCAGGATTACCCATAAAGCCTAGCTCAAATGTTTTACTTAGATTAGACAGTGTCAGCTGTGCCTTACTAAATGTGACCTTGACATTTGAGCCCAAATACATAACCCATGCACAGTTTGGATGTTGCTCAAGATCAACTTATTCTATTTATGAAGACATGTTTTTATTAGATCAATTTGGATTGAATTGGCACCAAGGACTGAATTTAGGAATGATTCTGGTTTTGGGTCCTGCTCTCAGGCAATACAGTTTTCAGATGCGTAAAAACAGCCAAAGAAAACAATGACAAGACAACAAAATGACAAAGTTGAAACCCTGGTGTAGCAGAGGTGGTTCGGTGAACTGTACTCTCATATGATGAGTCACCTTGCCTGAGACCTTTGTGCTACCTCCCAGTGTTAATGTCTAGGCTTTAGCTGAGTAGGCTAACACCGACCAGAGTCACACAGACTCCAGGCTAACGGACTCCGGGCTAACGGACTCCGGGCTAGCAGACTCCCCGGGCTAGCAGACTCCCCGGGCTAGCAGACTCCCCTGGTTAGCAGACTCCAGGCTAGCACCAACCAGAGACACACAGACTCCAGGCTTACACGACCAGAGTCATACAGACTCCAGGCTAACAGTGTTGCGTGTGTCTGCGTTTGTGTGTTCCAGGGGGTCGTATCAATGGCAGAGACGTGTGGATGTACAACTCCCAGCTCAACCTGTGGATCAGAGTGGCTTCACTCAACAAGGGACGCTGGAGACACAAGATGGGCGTCCTACTGGGGAAGGTAAGCAGATTACCTAACCCCCCTTTATTTACTCATCTTCCTGTTTGTGTTCATTGTCCCCACATTGAAATCTGTGAGGGGACTGTGGATCCGTCTCCGTCTGTTAGTACGTTTGTACGTTCGTCACACGCCATATCTCAGACAGCACTGGCCCCATTTTGACAAAACTTGCGTGAATGATGCATCTTGCCATAGAGATCCGGTATTTACAAAATTACACCGATTGGCCAGATGTTGACGCTACACCAAGCGATTGAAAATGCAAAGTTTGAAAGATCACACCCCTCACTGTTAGACCTAAAAGTCATGACATTCGGTACATAGGTCCCTCTCCTCACAAGGAACAAATTTGCATCAGGGGACCTATAAGATCCGCCATGATGGATTTTCCTCCATTTAGAATGTTTAGAAAAACACTTAAAACTCTACTCCTCTGGCACCGAAGGACCAATCATTACAAAACTTGATATGTGGCATCTATGGACAAAGGACCCTCAATGCAATAATTTCCAGACTAGTACCTAAAACAACATGGCCACTATTGATCAATAAACATTTATGTGGGCGTGGTCTGGCACATAAATGCATATAAATCAGTCAAGGATATTTGTATTGTAACACAATTTGGTACACATGTTGCAAACACTGTCAAGACTCAACATATGCAAGAACATTCATATCGACCACACGGTGGCGCTACAATGGAAACATGTTTTGTTGCTGTCATTATAGTCTAGTTTGAATTGTTGTCACTAATTGGCTAATTGGCTAATTGGCCCAAGGGCTCCATCATTCTTGGGGGACTGTTACCTTGTTTTTTGTTATCGTTATTCATTATTCACTATGTATTCTTTATATATCCATTATCGCTCTCAATGCTGGGCAAAGTACATATATATATGATCTTAATTGGATCACTCTTTTGTTGCTGAGAATTTTATTTTTGGTATTTTTTAAGGATCCCCCTTAGCTGTTACAAAAGCAGCTACTCTTCCTGGGGTCCAAAAATAGAAAAGAGGGCCTAGAGAGCTGCCCTGCGGTACACCACACCCTATATGTTTGGCATTAGAGAAGCTTGAAAAACCATAAAACATATGTTTCTCAACAATAGGTTATGGTCAATAATATCAAAGGCTGCACTGAAATCTAATAGCACAGCTCCCACAATCTTCTTACTATCAATTTCTTTCAACCAATCATCAGTCATTTGTGTCAGTGCAGTACATTTTTTAAAACTTATCTATTGTTTTCTTAACACTTTTCTTAAAACTGCATTGTTGGTTAAGGGCTTGTAAGTAAACATTTCACTGTCAGGTGTTGTATTCGGCGCATGTGACAAATACAATTTGATTTGATTTGAAGCTGATATGTCTGTTGTTAGAACCAGTAAAGGCTGCTTCACCACTCTTGGGTAGTGGAATGACTTTGGCTTCCCTCCAGATCAGCCTAATTTACATAAATTAACTGAAAACACGCAATAACACACAGCAGTATTAACAGTTAATGTATTAACAGTTATTAACATATTTACAGTCTTGCACTTTTAATGTAGCCTAATTTTGCCCAGCTAATAGCCTAACCACCAGTCAAGCAACATTATGGATTTAACATCCTGTTGCTGCAGGATTATTTTGCTGCGACAATACTGGTCAAATTAAGATCCTACATCTGTAAGCAGGTGATCTCCCTGTACCTCTCAATGGGATAATTTAGTCCTATTTTAAAACTTGAAGGATGCATCCTTACTTTATCCCCTTCCTTGAATCACTTATTTGACATGATTGAGAAATTGTAGCAATATTGAACATTTGGACATACAGTTGAAGTCGGAAGTTTACAGTCGTGGCCAAAAGTTTTGAGAATGACACATATTCATTTTCACAAAGTCTGCTGCCTCAGTTTAAATGATGACAATTTGCATATACTCCATAATGTTATGAAGAGTGATCAGATGAATTGCAATTAATTGCAAAGTCCCTCTTTGCCATGCAAATGAACTGAATCCCCCAAAAACATTTCCACTGCATTTCAGCCCTGCCACAAAAGAACCAGCTGACATCATGTCAGTGATTCTCTCGTTAACAGGTGTGAGTGTTGACGAGGACAAGGCTGGAGATCACTCTGTCATGCTGATTGAGTTTGAATAACAGACTGGACGCTTCAAAAGGAGGGTGGTGCTTCGAATCATTGTTCTTCCTCTGTCAACCATGGTTACCTGCAAGGAAACACGTGGCGTCATCATCGCTTTGCACACAAAGGGCTTCACAGGCAAGGATATTGCTGCCAGTAAGATTGCACCTAAATCAACCATTTATCGGATCATCAAGAACTTCAAGGAGAGCGGTTCAGTTGTTGTGAAGAAGGCTTCAGGGCGCCCAGGAAAGTCCAGCAAGCGCCAGGATCGTCTCCTAAAGTTGATTCAGCTGCGGGATCGGGGCACCACCAGTACAGAGCTTGCTCAGGAATGGCAGCAGGCAGGTGTGAGTGCATCGGCACGTACGGTGAGGTAAAGACTTTTGGAGGATGGCCTGGCGTCAAGAAGGGCAGCAAAGAAGCCACTTCTCTCCAGGAAAAACATCAGGGACAGACTGATATTCTGCAAAAGGTACAGGGATTGGACTGCTGAGGACAGGGGTAAAGTCATTTTCTCTGATGAATCCCCTTTCCGATTGTTTGGGGCATCTGGAAAAAAAGCTTGTCTGGAGAAGACAAGGTGAGCGCTACCATCAGTCCTGTGTCATGCCAACAGTAAAGCATCCTGAGACCATTCATGTGTGGGGTTGCTTCTCAGCCAAGGGAGTGGGCTAACTCACAATTTTGCCTAAGAACACAGCCATGAATAAAGAATGGTACCAACACATCCTCCGAGAGCAACTTCTCCCAACCATCCAGGAACAGTTTGGTGACGAACAATGCCTTTTCCAGCATGGTGGAGCACCTTGCCATAAGGAAAAAGTGATAACTAAGTGGCTCGGAGAACAAAACATCGATATTTTGGGTCCATGGCCAGGAAACTCCCCAGACCTTAATCCCATTGAGTACTTGTGATCAAGAGGCGGGTGGACAAACAAAAACCCACAAATTCTGACAAACTCCAAGCATTGATTATGCAAGAATGGGCTGCCATCAGTCAGGATGTGGCCCAGAAGTTAATTGACAGCATGCCAGGGCGGATTGCAGAGTTCTTGAAAAAGAAGGGTCAACACTGCAAATATTGACTCTCTGCATCAACTTAATGTAATTGTCAATAAAAGCCTTTGACACTTATGAAATGCGTGTAATTATACTTCAGTATTCCATAGTAATATCTGACAAAAATATCTAAGACACTGAGGCAGCAGACTTGGTGAAAATGTATATTTGTGTCATTCTCAAAACTTTTGGCCACGACTGTACATACACCTTAGCCAAATACATTTAAACTCAGTTTTTCACAATCCCTGACATTTAATCTGAGTAAAAATTCCCTGTCTTAGGTCAGTTAGGACCACCACTTTATTTTAAGAATGAAATGTCAGAATAATAGTAGAAAGAATGATTTATTTCAGCTTTTATTTCTTTCATCACATTCTCAGTGGGTCAGAAGTTAACATACACTCAATTAGTATTTGGTAACATTTTCTTTAAATTGTTTAACTTGGGTCAAACGTTTTAGGTAGCCTTTTAGGTAGCCTTCTACAAGCTTCCCACAATAAGTTGGGTGAATTTTGTCCCATTCCTCTTGACAGAGCTGGTGTAACTGAGTCAGGTTTGTAGGCCTCCTTCCTCGCAAATGTTTTTTTCAGTTCTTCCCGCAAATTTTCAATAGGATTGAGGTCAGGGCTTTGTCATGGCCACTCCAATATGTTTACTTTGTTGTCCTCAAGCCATTTTGCTACAACTTTGGAAGTATGCTTGGGGTCATTGTCCATTTGGAACACCCATTTGCGACCAAGCGACCAAGCTTTAACTTCCTGACTGATTTCTTGAGATGTTGCTTCAATATATCCACATAATTTTCCATCCTCATGATGACGTCTATTTTAAGAATTTCACCAGTCCCTCCTGCAGCAAAGCACCCCCACAACATGATGCTGCCACCCGCGTGCTTCACGGTTGGGATGGTGTTCTTTGGCTTGCAATCCTCCCCCTTTCTCCTTCAAACATTATGATGGTCATTATGGCCAAACAATTCTATTTTTGTTTCTTCAGACCAGAGGACATTTCTCCAAAAATTACAATCTTTGTCCCCATGTGCAGTTGCAAACCATAGTCTGGCTTTTTTATGGCAGTTTTGAGCAGTGGCTTCTTCCTTGCTGAGCGGCCTTTAAGGTTATGTCGATATAGGACTTGTTTTACTGTGGATATAGATAATTTTGTACCTGTTTCCTCCAGCATCTTCACAAGGTCCTTTGCTGTTGTTCTGGGATTGATTTGCACTTTTCGCACCAAAGTTCGTTCATCTCTTGGAGACAGAACGCGTCTCCTTCCTAAGCGGTATGATGGCTGCGTGGTCCCATGATGTTTATAGTTGCGTACTATTGTTTGTACAGATGAACGTGGTACCTTCAGGTGTTTGGAAATTGCTCCCAAGGATGAACCAGACTCGTGGAGGTCTACAATTTTTTTTCTGAGGTCTTGGCTGATTTCTTTAGATTTTCCCATGATGTCAAGCAAAGAGGCACTGAGGTTGAAGGTAGGCCTAGAAATAAATCCACAGGTACACCTCCAATTGACTCAAATGATGTCAATTAGCCTAACAGAAGCTTCTAAAGCCATGACATAATTTTCTGGAATTTTCCAAGCTGTTTAAAGGCACAGTCAACTTACTGTATATAAACTTCTGACCCACTGGAATTGTGATACAGTGAATTATAAGTGAAATAATCTGTCTGTAAACAATTGTTGAGAAATTACTTGTGTCATGCACAAAGTAGATGTCCTAACCGACTTGCCAAAACTATAGTTTGTTAACAAGAAATTTGTGGAGTGGTTGAAAAACAAGTTTTAATGACTCCAACCTAAGTGTTTGTATACTTCCGACTTCAACTGTAGCATTTGTACATAGAGTAAGTGCTACTGAATGTGTTAATGAATTGGTATACTAGCAATGCCAGATGTTTTCCATAACTACTAAGCCAAACTGCTTGCCGCTACTGTATGGTACAGTAGGTATGGTAGCTGGCAGCAGTTAATTAGCAGTTAGGGAAGGTGTCTGGCATCGGGTGTATCCATGCAAACAGTCAATTAGAGTGTCTGCCAAGAAGAGAGAAAAAAACGTTACAGGAAGACAAGCAAACGTTACCTGGAAAATCAACTTTTGTGACAGAGCTGTAACTGTATTTTCGCTTGGCTGATGAAACAGTGCAACATAGTTTCAGAAGGATCAACATGTTTCGCAATCCTGCTAGATTCTTTGGAAATTAACACGTCTTGATTGTTAAAGGAAATTCCCACATTATGCTTACCTGGCCTAGTTTGAGTATCAGTCTCTTTGGCACATGACATGGAGTACAGGGAGTGGATTATCTAAAGAGACTGCCACTCAGACTATACCTGGCCTGACTATAACCTGAGGAATCACACAACTCTGAGTGTTTTAGGTGACAAGCCAAATTTCTTCAGCCTCCTGAGGTTGAAGAGGCACTGTTGCGCCTTCTTCACCATGCTGTCTGTGTGGGTGGACCATTTCAGTTTGTCTGTGATGTGTACGCCGAGGAATTAAAACTTTCCACCTTCTCCACTACTGTCCCATCGATGTGGATAGGGAGGTGCTCCCTCTGCTGTTTCCTGAAGTCCACAATCATCTCCTTTGCTTTGTTGACGTTGAGTGTGAGGTTATTTTCCTGACACCACACTCCGAGGGCCCTCACCTCCTCGCTGTAGGTCGTCTCGTTGTTGTTGGTAATCAAGCCCACCACTGTAGTGTCATCTGCAAACTTGATGATTGAGTTGGATGCGCGGTCATGGGTGGACAGGGAGTACAGGAGAGGGCAGGGAACTCACCCTTGTGGGGCCCCAGTGTTGAGGATCAGCGGGGTGGAGATGTTGTTTCTTACCCTCACCACCTGGGGGCGGCCCGTCAGAAAGACCAAGACCCAGTTGCACAGTGCGGGGTCGAGACCTAGGGTCTCGAGCTTAATGACGAGTTTTGAAGGTACTATGGTGTTAAATGCTGAGCTGTAGACAATGAACAGCATTCTTACATAGGTATTCCTCTTGTCCAGATGGATAGGGCAGTGTGCAGTGTGATGGCGATTGCGTCGTCTGTGGACCTATTGGGGCGGTAAGCAAATTGGAGTGGGTCTAGGGTATCAGGTAGGGTGGAGGTGATATGATCCTTGACTAGTCTCTCAAAACACTTCAGGATGACAGAAGTGAGTGCTACGTGGCGTTAGTAATTTAGTTCAGTTACCTTAGCTTTCCTGGAACAGGGACAGTGGTGGTCATCTTGAAGCATGTGGGCACAGCGGTCTGGGATAGGGATTGATTGAATATGTCCATAAACACACCAGCCAGCTGGTCTGCGCATGCTCTGAGGACGTGGCTAGGGTTGCCGTCTGGGCCGGCAGCCTTGCGAGGGTTAACACGTTTAAATGTTTTACTCACGTTGGCCACTATGAAGGAGAGCCCACAGGCTTTGGTAGCGGGCCGTGTCAGTGGCACTGTATTATCCTCAAAGCGAGCAAAGAAGTTGTTTAATTTGTCTGGGAGCAAGACGTCGATGTCCGCGACGGTGCTGGTTTTCTTTTTGTAATCCGTGGCTGACTGTAGACCCTGCCACACACGTCTCGTGTTTGAGCTGTTGAATTGCGACTCTACTTTGTCTCTATACTGACGCTTTGCTTGTTTGATTGCCTTGCGGAGGGAATAGCTACACTGTTTGTATTCAGTCATGTTTCCAGTCGCCTTGCCATGATTAAAAGCGGTGGTTCGCGCTTTCAGTTTTGCGCGAATGCTGGCATCAATCCACGGTTTCTAGTTAGGGAAGGTTTTAATAGTCACAGTGGGTACAACATCACCAATGCACTTGCTAATAAACTCGCTCACTGAGTCAGCGTATACATCAGTGTTATTGTCTGATGCATCAGACAATAACACTGATGTATACGCTGACTCAGTGAGCGAGTTTATTTGCAAGTGCATTGGTGATGTTGTACCCAGTCCACGTGATCCAAGCAATCTTGAAGTGTGGAATCCAATTGGTCAGACCAGCGTTGGATAGACCTGAGCACGGGCGTTTCCTGTTTTAGTTTCTGTCTTGGTCAATTGAGTCGTGGTCAGATTTGCCGAAGGAAGGGCGGGGGAGGGCTTTGTATGCATCGCGGAAGTTAGAGTAGCAATGGTCCAGAATGCTACCAGCCCGTGTCACGCATTCGATATGCTGATAGAATTTAGGAAGCCTTGTTCTCAGATTATCTTTGTTAACCCCCAGTTACAATAAAGACCCTGAAATCAGTTGAAATCAACTGAAATGACCTGAAATAATTTGAAATCTACTGAAATGAAATGAAGAGGGTGTATTATAGTAGAATGAGAACGAGTGTATATACAGTAGTTGTCCACTTCCTGGATGTGATGTGTCATTGGTCAGCCACAGGCAGAGAAAAAAAGGTTAGTCATGTCCTCTCCCTCCATTCTCTTAATAGATGTCCCCTCTCCTTAATAGGTGTCCACTCCCGCCATCCTCTTAATAGGTGTCCCGTCCCCTTTATAGGTGTCCCCTCCCTCCATTGTCTTTATAGGTGTCTCCTCCCCTTTATAGGTGTTCCCTCCCTCTATCCTCTTAATAGGTGTCCTCTCCCCTTTATAGGTGTTCCATCCCCTTTATAGGTGTCCCCTCCCCTTTATAGGTGTTCCCTCCCCTTTATAGGTGTTCCATCCCCTTTATAGGTGTCCCCTCCCCTTTATAGGTGTCCCCTCCCCTTTATAGGTGTTCCCTCCCCTTTATAGGTGTTCCCTCCCCTTAATAGGTGTTCCCTCCCCTTTATAGGTGTTCCCTCCCCTATCCTCTTAATAGGTGAGCTGATTCCTAAAGCAAACTGCCATATCTGGTTTGATCCAATCCAGCTGTTTCACCATGTCTCACTCTTCATCCCAGCTAAAACCATGACCTTTACTTGCATCTTGCCAATGTGAAGTGAATTGGAGTGAAACAAATGTAACAGTGGGTCCAATTTATTAGTATGTGTTTCCTCTGTGCCTAGTGGTTTTCATTAGTGAATACCTCATTGGATCAGACTGTAAGTCTGAATGTATTGTAATGTTTTTAAAATGGTATAAACTGCCTTAATTTAGCTGGACCCCAGGAAGAGTAGCCTTGGCAGCAGCTAATGGGGATCCATAATAAATACAAACTGAAAACCTGACTGGTTCTCAACAGTGTCCTATTATAGTGAAATAGAATGACAAGCTGATTGGAAACCATATCTGCCCTGTTGTTTTAACCATGCCTTTGTTTTTAAAGTATGTACTTTAATTGCTCTGGTGTGTTAGTTTCAAGGGTTACGTCACTGTATAACACTGGTGTGTGTGAGTGCGAGTGTGCGTGCGTGCGTGTGTGTGTGTGCGTGGGCACGCGTGTTTGCATGTTGTATAGCTGGTTACTTCATTGTATTGTGGTGAGCCGTGCCTGTAGGGTGTTGTCATAATAAGACCAATGCAGACTGGCCTCATTCAGGCCTTGTTGAGCCAGAGAAAGGCTGTTTGCGCAATTGCTGGAAATCACAACACACCGCCCATGTGATGCCTTTACTGACAGCCCATGTTGCACCAATTCAGCCCAAATTCTTCCAAGGACCTTGTAGAGATGTGTGTGTGCGTATCGGATTCATGACATCTTCTGAGTTTACGGCCTGCTTTCTCTGACTCAGGCTATTAAAATGTCCATTTGTCATCTAGACATTTAGTCAACATTACTAGAGTACCAAGTAATAACAGCATTCTTACATTAGTGGCCTTTCTTTGTCTTTCTGTCTTTGTCTTTCTGTCTGCCTTTCTTTGTCTTTCTGTCTGTCTTTCTGTCTGTCTTTCTGTCTGTCTTTCTGTTCTCCCAGGACCCTTATCCTTTTTTCTGTTTTTCTGTTGTTTCTCTTTTCGTCTCTCTTTCCCTCTTTTTGTCCGTCTCTCTCTTCTTGACCAGATCTGAGAGGGAGCTTGTTTGATGTCCTTAAAGATTCTGTCTATTCAACAATAATGTTTTTACTGTAGCTCTGTACCTTAGTAAAGGGTTTGAACCATCGTAAAGAAAATGTATTTTTACACCCCTTCTATCCTGTTTAAAAAAAAAATCTCTGCTCCCACTTATCTCAAGCCCTGTATCTCTTCTGCCGTTATGGTTTTCCCGTATGTTTGTTCCTCTTCTCCAAAGGCTGTCTGGATGAGTATAATGCTGTGTTCTTAGTAATTTCCTCTTTATATTTTTGTTCCTGTTGCTAGAGGGCTGGAGCCACCAACTTCCCTGCTGTTACTGTCCTGCTGTAAACTGTTATTTTAGATTTCTCCAAAGAGGAGTTATATAGAGATCCAATTGAATACATTGTGCAGACTGATTGGCATCACATACCGTTTTGAGCTGACCCTTGGATGGCATTGTAACCCAATAAACTTGATATAAATTATACACACAGAGAGACACACAATTGTAGGAGCTGTGCGTCGTGACTGCAGTCCTTGTCTTCCTCCCAAATGGCACTCTATTCCCTATGTAGTGCACTACTTTTGACCAGAGCCCGATGATCCTATGGTCAAAAGTAGTGCACTAAATAGGGAACAGGGCACCATTTTGGACACTGTCCCCTAACTTCCTGCTGGACGGGTTTCCTGCCAGAGATAGTAATGTAGGTCAGCTCTTGTTTTGCTCTCTCTGGAACATGCTGTGCCCAGCCACGGCTGTCCTCCTCTCTACCACGGATGCTGCACTGTGTTGGACATGCTTAACTATACTGGATCAGAAGTCCCCACAACAATGATAAACAAACAAAAATTCTACCAACTGGGGACATTTTGTTTGTTTGTTTCGAGGGGGTTTAGGGGTTAAGTTTAGAATTTGTGTTAGTGTCAGGAGTTAAAGGTTAGGGTTAGTGGTTAAAGGTTAGGGTTAAGTTTAGGTTTTGGGGTTAGGGTTAGGGTTAGGGTTAGGTGAAGGATTAGGGGTTAGGGAACGTAGGATTCTGAATGGGAATCAATTCTGTGTCCCCACAAGGTTAGTTAAACAATACTGTGTGTGTGTGTGTGTGTGTGTGTGTGTGTGTGTGTGTGTGTGTGTGTGTGTGTGTGTGTGTGTGTGTGTGTGTGTGTGTGTGTGTGTTTATCGAGGGTGTGAGGTGTTTATGGTGAGTGTGTGAGTTGGATGAGATGGAGGGGGAACTGATCCAACCCTGCCCTTCCTCTCAGCCCCTAAAGGCTGTTTGTCTGTCCTCAGAGAGGGGATGAGGGATCCAGCCCTTCCCTTCCTCTCAGACCCTAAAGGCTGTTTGTCTGTCCTCAGAGAGGGCAAGAGGGATCCAGCCCTTCCTCTCAGATCCTAAAGGCTGTTTGTCTGTCCTCAGAGAGGGGAAGAGGGATCCAGCCATACCCTTCCTCTCAGACCCTAAAGGCTGTTTGTCTGTCCTCAGAGAGGGGAAGAGGGATCTAGCCCTTCCCTTCCTCTCAGACCCTAAAGCATGTTTGTCTGTCCTCAGAGAGGGGAAGAGGGATCCAGCCCTTCCCTTCCTCTCAGACCCTAAAGCCTGTTTGTCTGTCCTCAGAGAGGGGAAGAGGGATCCAGCCCTTCCCTTCCACTCAGCCCCTAAAGGCTGTTTGTCTGTCCTCAGAGAGGGGAAGAGGGATCCAGCCCTTCCTCTCAGACCCTAAAGGCTTCGGCATGCTTCGGTTTGGCTGGCTCCTAGGCAAACCAAATGAGTATGCTCGCATACCTTCAACCTTCGCTTGAAAAGACCTTCGCTTGAAAAATTAGAAAAAACATCAATAGTACTGTTTGTCCATCTTGAGACGCTGTAGCCAAAATAGTCCAAATTAATGTAAAATAATCTAAGATAACTCTAAGAAATCTGTGATTAATTTTGATTTTAGTCGAGCAATTTTACATCTTACTAGGATGTTTGGTGCAGTATTTCTCAAGTGAAAAAATGTGCATGAAAACAATTCATGTATCGTTGAATTCCAACACTTCATTGAATAATCCCTACTGTTGACCAATCACCGACGAAGGGTCGTAGACTTCGACTACCGAACTTTGACTTGCCACTAGAATTTTTTTTGTGTTTGTATGAACAGCCGAAAAAAAACCTTGCTGTAGGCCAAAAAGGAAGAAAAACGTCACAAAATGTCGTCATAATATACAGTGCGTTCTGAAAGTATTCCGACCCCTTCACATTTTTCCACATTTTGTTACGTTACAGCTGTGTTCTAAAATGGATTCAATAAATTATTTTCCTCATCAATCTACACACAATATCCCATAATGACAGAGGGAAAACAGGTTTTTAGAAATTGAAGCAAATTTATAAAAAAATAAATATACAAAATACCTTATTTACATAAGTATTCAGACACTTTGCTATGAGACTTGAAATTGAGCTCAGGTGCATCCTGTTTCCATTGATCGTCCTTACCCGTGGTACATTCAATTGATTGTACATGATTTGGAAAGACACACGCCTGTCTATATAAGATCCCACAGTTGAAAGTGCATGTCAGAGCAATAACCAAGCCATGAGGTCGAAGGAATTGTCCGTAGAGCTCCGAGACAGGATTGTGTCGAGGCACAGATCTGGGGAAAAGTACCAAAACATGTCTGCAGCATTGAAGATCCCCAAGAACTCAGTGCCCTTCATCATTCTTAAATGGAAGAAGTTTGGAACCACCAAGACTCTTCCTAGAGCTGGCCGTCCGGCCAAACTGAGCAATCGGGGGAGAATGGCCTTGGTCAGGGAGTTGACCATCCTCCCATCTCCTCTGTGGAGATGGGAGAAGCTTCTTGAAGGACAACCATCTCTGCAGCACTCCACCAATCAGGCCGTTATGGTAGAGTGGCCAGACAGAAGTTACACCTCAGTAAAAAGCACGACAGTCAGCTTGGAGTTTGCCAAAAGGCACCTAAATGACTCTCAGACCATGAGAAACAAGATTCTCTGGTCTGATGAAACCAGATTGAGCTCCTGAATGCCAAGCGTCACATCTGGAGGGAACCTGGCACCATCCCTACGGTGAAACATGGTGGTGGCAGCTTAATGCTGTGGGGATGTTCTTCAGCGGCAGGGACTGGGAGACTAATCAGGATCGAGGGAAATATGAACGGAGCAAAGTACAGAGAGATCCTTCATGAAACCCTGCTCCAGAGCGCTCAGGACCTCAGACTGGGGCAAAGGTTCACCCTCCACCAGGACAATGACCCTAAGTACACAGCCAAGACAATGCAGGAGTGGCTTCGGGACAAGTTTCTGAATGTCCTTGAGTGGCCCAGCCAGAGCCCGGACTTGAACCCGATCAAACTTCTCTGGAGAGACCTGAAAATAGCTGTCCAGCGACGCTCCCCATTCAACCTGACAGAGCTTGAGAGGATCTGCAGAGAAGAATTTGAGAAACTCCCCAAATACAGGTGTGTCAAGCTTGCAGTGTCATACCCAAGAAGACAAGAGACTGTAAGCGCTTCCAAATGTGCTTCAACAAAGTACTGAGTAAAGGGTCTGAATACTTATGTAAACTTTAAGGACTTTAATGCAGGCTAACTTAAATCCGTTTTACCTAATTTCTAGCAGCATGTCACATGTGCAACCAGAGGGAAAAAGACTCTAGACCACCTTTACTCCACACACAGAGATGCATACAAAGCTCTCCCTCGCCCTCCATTTGGTAAATCTGACCATAATACTATCCTCCTGATTCCTGCTTACAAGCGAAAACTAAAGTAGGAAGTACCAGTGACTCGCTCAATACGGAAGTGGTCAGATAACGCGGATGCTATGCTACAGGACTGTTTTGCTAGCACAGACTGGAATATGTTCCGAGTTTCATCCAATGGCATTGAGGAGCATACCACCCCAGTCACCGGCTTCATCAATAAGTACATCAACGACGTCATCCCCACACTGAATGTACGTACATATCCTAACCAGAAGCCATGGATTACAGGCAACATCTGCACCGAGCTAAAGGCTAGAGCTGCCGCTTTCAAGGAGCGGGACACTAATCTGGACGCTTAAAGGAAATCCCGCTATGCCCTCAGACGAACCATCTAACAGGCAAAGCGTAAATACAGGACTAAGATTGAATCCTACTACACCGGCTCTGACACTCTCCGGATGTGGCAGGGCTTGCAAACTATTACGGATTACAAAGGGAAACCCAGCCACGAGGTGCCCAGTGGCACGAGCCTACCAGACAAGCTAAATGCCTTTTATGCTTGCTTCGAGACAAGCAACACTGAAGTATGCATGAGAGCACCAGCTGTTCCGGATGACAGTGTGATCACTCTCCTCATAGCCGATGTGAACAGGACCTTTAAACAGGTCAACATTCACAAGGCCACGGGGCCAGACAGATTACCAGGACGTGTACTCAGAGCATGCGCAGACCAACTGGCAAGTGTCTTCACTGACATCTTTTACCTGACCGAGTCTGTAATACCTACATGTTTCAAGCAGACCACCATAGTCTCTGTGCCCAAGAAAGCGAAGGTAACCGCCTAAATGACTACCGCCCAATGGCACTCACGTCGGTAGTCATGAAGTGCTTTGAAAGGCTGGTCATGACTCACATCAACACCATCATCCCGGAAACCCTATACCCACTCCAATTCACATACCGCCCCAACAGATCCACAGATGATGCAATCTCAATCGCACTCCACATAGCCCTTTCCCACGTGGACAAAAGGAACATCTATGTGAGAATGCTGTTCATTGACTACAGCTCAGCGTTCAACACCATAGTGCCCACAAAGCTCATCACTAAGCTAAGGACCCTGGGAAAAAACACCTCCCTCTGCAACTGGATCCTGGACTTCCTGACGGGCCGCCTCCAGGTGGTAAGGGTAGGCAACAACACATCTGCCACGCTGATCCTCAACACGGGGGTCCCTCAGGGATGCGTGCTTAGTCCCCTACTGTACACCATGTTCACTCACGACTGTGTGACCAAGCATGACTCCAACACCATCATTAAGTTTGCTGACGACACAACCGTGGTAGGCCTGATCACCGACAACGATGAGACAGCCTATAGGGAGGAGGTCAGAGAATTGGCAGTGTGGTTCCAGGACAACAACCTCTCCCTCAACGTAAGCAAGACAAAGGAGCTGATTGTGACTACAGGAAAAGGAGGGCCGAACACACCCCCATTCACATCAACGGGGCTTTTGTGGAGTGAGTCGAGAGTTTCAAGTTCCTTAGTGTCCACATCACCAGCAAACTATCATAGTTCAAGCACACCAAGTCAGTCATGAAGAGGGCACGACAACACCTTTTCCCCCTCAGGACAGAAAATATTTGGTATGGGTCCCCAGATCCTCAAAAAGTTCTACAGCTGCACCTTCGAGATCATCCAGACTGGTTGGTATGGCAACTGCTCGGCATCCGACCGTAAGGCGCTACAGAGGTTAGTGCGTACGGCCCAGTACATCACTGGGACCAAGCTTCCTGCCATCCAGGACCTAAATACTAGGCGTTGTCAGAGGAAGGCCCAAAAAATTGTCAAAGACTCCAGTCACCGAAGTCATAGACTGTTCTCTCTGCTACCGCATGGGAAGCGGTACCGGAGCGCCAAGCCTAGGTCCAAGAGGCTTCTAAACAGCTTCTATCCCCAAGCCATAAGACTGCTGAACAATTAATCAAATGGCCACCCAGACTATTTACATTTCCCCCCCCCCCCCCCCCCCACACACACACACTGCTGTTACCCGCTGTTTATTATCTATGCATAGTGACTTTATCCCTATCTACATGTACACATTACCTCGACTAACCTGTACCCCCCGCACAAAGACTCAGTGCCGGTAGCCCCTGTGTATAGCCCCGTTATTGTTCTATTTTCTTAACTCTATTTCTTGAACTGCATTGTTGGTTATCGCTTGTAAGTTAGCATTTCACAGTAAGTTCTATACCTGTTGTATTCGGCATATGTTGATGTGACATTTCATTATTTTATATTTTATACATTTGCTAAAATTTCTAAATACCTGTTTTTGCTTTTTCATAATGGGGTATTGTGTGTCGATAAAAAAAAAAATAGGCTGTAACGTAACAAAATGTGTAAAAAGTCATGGGGTCTGAATACTTTCAGAATGCACTGTATACACCTTTACACCTTTGGCCTTTCTAGGGAGTTTTTCTAGCCACCTTGCTTCTACACCTGCATTGCTTGCTGTTTGGGGTTTTAGGCTGGGTTTCTGTACAGCACTTTGAGATATCAGCTGATGTAAGAAGGGCTATATAAATAAATTTGATTTGATTTGATATACACGAACTGTATGTCTGTCCTTGGTGGGGAGAACTATAAAGAGTCCCTTTGTCCTTCTGAGAACTGTGATGCTTTGTTAGCAGCACATGGCTACTCTTGACTCCTGTGTGTAGCATGGTGCGTGGTTTGAACACACACACACACACACACACTTGTTCTCCCTCCCTCCCACCGTGTCCCTGGTTAAAGCCAAGTGTGGCGTAGGGGCTGGAGAGAGAAAGAGTCAATGGGTTTGTTGATTTGGATTTTTTCTCTCTCTCTGTCTCTCTCTCTCTGTCTCTCTCTCTCTCTGTCTCTATCTGTCTCTCTCTCTCTCTGTCTCTCTCTCTCTCGCTGTCTCTCTCTCTCTCTCTCTCTCGCTCTCGCTCTCTGTCTCTCTTTCTGTCTCTCTCTCTCTCTCTCTCTCTCTCTCTTGCTCTCTCTCTCTGTCTCTCTGTCTCTCTCTCTGTCTCTCTCTCTGTCTCTCTCTCTGTCTCTCTCTCTGTCTCTCTCTCTCTCTCTCTCTCTCTCTCTCTCTCTCTCTCTCTCTGTCTCTCTCTCTCTCTCTCTCTTTCTCTCTCTCTCTCTCTCTCTCTCTCTCTCTCTGTCTCTCTCTCTCTCTGTCTCTCTCTCTCTGTCTCTCTCTCTGTCTCTCTCTCTCTGTCTCTCTCTCTCTCGCTCCCTCTCTCTCTCTCTCTCTCTCCCCCTCCCTCCCTCCCTCCCTCCCTCCCATTTCTATCAGTTTGGAATGTAGGCAGAGTTAGGAACTGCCTCAGTTGCTATGCAAATAGCCAGGGGTCTATTATGCTGTCACTGGCTACCCACACAGATCCTCCAGTTGCTCCTCTACCTTACTGACGTGCTCTGAACCCATTAACTTCAACGACTCTTTTCATATTTTGTTTTGCTTAATTGAAGAGAGAAAACAGTTTTAGGTCAAAGGTCAAAGGACAGTGGGCTGGATTCAAACCCATGCCGACTCTGGGATACATGTGTGTCAGGGTCAGCAGCTGTAACCACCGGACCACACAGACCACGCACGGTCAGAGGCTGTAACCACCGGACCACACAGACCACGCACGGTCAGAGGCTGTAACCACCGGACCACACAGACCACGCACGGTCAGAGGCTGTAACCACCGGTCCACACAGACCACGCACGGTCAGAGGCTGTAACCACCGGACCACACAGACCACTGACGGTCAGAGGCTGTAACCACCGGACCACACAGACCACTGACGGTCAGAGGCTGTAACCACCGGACCACACAGACCACTGACGGTCAGAGGCTGTAACCACCGGTCCACACAGGCTCCGGTCAAAGGTTATGTTGTTCTGACCTCTCTGTTGTTGTCATCTGCTGACTCTAACAATAACACACAGCAGAAAAACATTCACATAACTTCACATTCACATATCACCACGTATTATCAGTACACCACATATCACCACGTATCATCAGTACACCACATATCACCACGTATTATCAGTACACCACATATCACCACGTATCATCAGTACACCACATATCACCACGTATCATCAGTACACCACATATCACCATGTATCATCAGTACACCACATATCACCACGTATCATCAGTACACCACATATCACCACGTATCATCAGTACACCACATATCACCACGTATCATCAGTACACCACATATCACCACGTATCATCAGTACACCACATATCACCACGTATCATCAGTACACCACATATCACCACGTGTCATCAGTACACCACATATCACCACGTATCATCAGTACACCACATATCACCACGTATCATCAGTACACCACATATCATTACATAGCATCTTCATCTTCGGTTTTGCTGCTTCAATTCATTAACTGATACTCATAGGAATGTAATTGCTAATTAGACTGATGTTTAACGGCTTGTTGTGGTCCGTGTCTGTCTCGTATTGTAATGAGTTTCTGTGTGATTGATACTTCCCAGAGCCCCCAGAGACTGGATGGACTTTGATGCCAGACCCCAGAGAGAGTGTGTGTGTTTCATAATAATAATATTTGTCCTATATCAACACATTAACAAGTGTGTGTTAATATATTATTCATGTGTGAATTGTTTTTCATATCCCACTGAGACGCCCTCGGAGAGTGGGGTCACGACCAGGGTCTGCCGTGTTAACTTTTACTCCACTACATTCCTAAAGAAAGTAATGTACTTTTTATGTGATACATTTTCCCTGACTACCAAAAGTACATTTTGAATGCTTAGCAGGACAGGAAAATGGTCCATTCACGCACTTATCAAGAGAACATGCCTGGTCATCACTACTGCCTCTGATCTGGCAGACTCACTAAACACACATGCTTTGTTTGTAAATTGTCTCTGAGTGTTGGAGTGTGCCCCTGGCTGTCCATGAATATAAAAAACATGAAAATGGTACCGTCTGGTTTGCGTAATTTAAGGAAGTTTAAATGATTTATACTTTTACATTTGATACTTAAGTATATTTCAGCAAATACATTTACCACGCAGTACGAGGAAGAGCTCGGTTTTGTTGTTTTGAAAAGGTTGTTGTTTTGAAAGTGTATTGTAAAGTTCTTAGTAGCTAGCTAACTTTTTAGTTTGGATCCCACGACGCAGTTGGCGTCAGTTGCTGTGACTGCTAGTCTCTGTTCAGTGATCCTGCCGACCAAGGACGAGTCTGACGAGCTATTTGGCGTTGCAGCTAGCCTAGGTGCTAGCTAGCTGCATATCAAGCTAGCATGGTTTTCTTTAGGGCTTCAACGTAGCCCGTGACTCGGTTAGCCATTGTGGCTGGGACCGCGGATTGTCCCGGGTTTGTGGCTGTCTAGATCCCTGCTGTTTGTTGCTTTCAATCTTTCCTGTGACCTGCCCTGTCGGGACACAAAGAGTTCTACAAGCAGTTGTTACAACAAAATAGCTTCAAGTGTTTCGATGAGTTGAAACTTGAGAACAGCAAGATGTCAGAAATCTGTAAGTCATTGAGAGAGGACATCAGTTCTGTGTGTGAATCCATGATAAACATTGAAGGATAAATCCGACTATCTCGAGGGACAGTCAAGGCAGAAAAACATAGTTGTGAACAGAATTGCAGAATCTCCACATGAGACCTGGATGGAGTCTGAAGACAAAGTGAGGGAAATGATCTCTGAGAAATTGAAGATGGACCACCGGAAGATTGAGGTGGAGCACACCCACAGGACTGGAAAACCCACCACCGACCCAGGTAACAGGCCCAGGCCGATAGTGGTCAAGTTCCTGAGGTTCAAGGACAAGGTAGCTGTTTTGGAAAGAGCCAAGAACTTGAGAGGATCGTATATCTTCCTTAACGAGGACTATCCTGAATCTGTGCGCCAGAAGAGGAAAGAACTGATCCCAGCCATGAAAGTTTCCAGAGCCCGTGGGGACATTGCTTTTATCCGCCATGACAGGCTCATTGTCCACCCTTCCTCCCAGAAGCCTGGAGGGGATGAGAGAGCCAAGCCTATGGGATCGTAGCTTCAATCCCGCAACAGACACACTCACACACCAATTAATTAATGGACTGCTGAAAGTAAAAAATATATATATCTTGCTTTGTTTGCTCTTCAGTATTATGTCTATCTCTGATAAGCTACACAGGAAAGGGCTGAAAATAGCCCATATTATTATATGTAGCCTTAGAAATAAGGTTCATGAAATCAATAACTTGCTATCAGATAACATTCATATATTAGCCATTTCTGAGACTCACTTAGATAATTCATTTGATGATACAGCAGTAGCAATACAAGGATATAACGTCTATAGAAGAGACAGGAAGGCTTATGGGGGAGGTGTTGCTGTATATATTCAGAGCCATATCCCTGTTATGCTTAGAGAAGATCTTATCTGAAGTGTTATTGAAGTGTTGTGGTTGCTGGTTCACTTGGCACATCTAAAGCCTTTTCTTTAGGGGTGTTGCTATAGGCCACCAAGTGCTAACGGTCAGTATCTAAATAATATGTGTGAAATGTTTGATATTGTATGTGATGTAAACAGAGAGGTATACTTTCTCAGGGACCTGAATATTGACTGGTTTTCATCAAGCTGTCCGCTCAAGAGGAAGCTTCTTACTGTCACCGGTGCCTGTAATTTGGTTCAGGTTATTAATCAACCTACCAGGGTGTTTACAAACACTACAGGAACAAGATCATCCACATGTATCGATCACATTTTTACTAATGCTGTAGAAATTTGTTCTAAAGCTATATCCGTACCCATTAGATGCAGTGATCACAGTATAGTGGCTATATCCAGGAAAGTGAAAACAGCTGGGCCTAAAATAGTGTATAAGAGATCATACAAAATATTTTGCTGTGACTCTTATGTGGATGATGTTAAAAGTATTTGTTGGTCTGATGTGATTAATGAGGAGCATCCAGATGCTGCACTTGATGAATTTATGAAATTGCTTCATCCAATTATTGATAAACATGCACCTGTTAAGAAACTGACTTAGAACTGTTAAGGCTCCATGGATTGATGAGGAATTGAAAAATTGTATGGTTGAGATGGGGCAAAGGGAGTGGCTAATAACTCTGGCTGCACATCTGATTGGCTCTCTTACTGCAAATTGAGAAATTATGTGACTGAACTCAACAAAAAGAAGAAGAAACTGTATTATGAAGGCAAGATCAATAATATAAAGAATGGTGGAAAAAAACTTGGAGTACTTTAAATGAAATGATGGGCAGAATGACAAATTCAACTCCATCTTTCATCAAATCAGATGGGTTATCACAAAACCGTTGCCAATTATTTGAATGATTACTTAATTGGAAAAGTGGCCAAACGTAGGCAGGAAATGCCAACAACGAACAGTGAGTCATCGTATTCATGCATAAAAAAATAAATAATGAAAGAAAAGCATTGCAAGTTAGAATTTTGTAAGTTAGTGTGGGAGAGGTGGAAAATGTATTGTTATCGATCAATAATGACAAACCTCCTGGCATTGACAACTTAGATAGAAAGCTATTGAGGATGGTAGCTGACTCTATAGCCACTCCTATCTGTCATATCTTTAATCTGAGCCGAGAGAAAAGTCTTTGTCCTCAAGCCTGGAGGGAAGGCAAAGTAATTCCGCTACCCAAGAGTGTCTATAAGCTTGCTGCCAGCTATTAGCAAACTTTTGGGAAAAATTGTGTTTGACCTAATACAATGCTATTTCTCTGCAAACAAATTAACAACAGACTTTCAGCATGCTTATAGAGAAGGGCACTCAACATGTACTGCACTGACACACATGACTGATGATTGGTTGAAAGAAATTAATAATAAGAAGATTGTGGGAGTTGTACTGTTAGATTTCAGTGCAGCGTTTGATATTATTAACCATAATCTGTTGTTGAAAGAACATATGTGTTATCGCTTTTCAACCTCTGCCATATTGTGGATTCAGAGCTATCTATCTAATAGAACTCAAAGGGTTTTCTTAAATGGAAGCTTCTCTAATGTCAAACATGTAAAGTGTGGTGTACCGCAGGGCAGCTCTCTAGGCCCTCTACTCTTTTCTATTTTTACCAATGACCTGCCACTGGCATTAAACATCAGCAACCACAGCTAATGATGTCACTGAAACCCTTAACAAAGAGTTGCAGCCTGTTTTGGAATGGGTTGCCAGTAACAAACTGGTCCTGAACATCTCTAAAACTAAGAGCATAGTTCCCTAAGTTCTAGACCACAGCTGAATCTGGTAATGAATGGTGTGACTGTTGAACAAGTTGAAGAGGCTAAATTACTTGCCGTTACCTTACATTGTAAACTGTCATGGTCAAAACATGTAGATTCAATGGTTGTAAAGATGGCTAGAGGTCTGTCCGTAATAAAGAGATGCTCTGCTTTTTTGACACACACATGGGCTGGTGGCTTCCTGTAAACAAACCTGTCTCAATGCCACAGACAGTGTCACGGTGGGTTGGCTGTGTCAGTACAGTAAGCCTATTTGAACAGGATTGTGTGCACAGATGAACACCCTCGTCATGGGAATTCCTAATACAGGTGTATGTACATTATAGTCAATGTAAATCAGGGATGGGCAACTCCAGTCCTCAGGTCCTGATTGGTGTCACACTTTTGTCCCAGCCCCAGCTAACACAACTGACTCCAATACAATAATCAACTAATCTTCAGTTTAGAATGCAATTAGTTTAGTCAGCTGTGTTTGCTAGGAATGGGGACAAAGAGTGACACCGTTCCGGCCCCTGAGGACTTGAGTTGCCCATCTGTGATGTAAACGGTAGTCAGTATTGTCTTGTCTTACCACTGTGATTGTATATCTGTACAGGTCTATGCAGTGGGAGGGTATGACGGCCAGAGTCGTTTAAGCAGTGTGGAGTGCTATGATTCCTTCTCTAACCGCTGGACAGAGGTGGCTCCCATGAAGGAGGCAGTCAGTTCACCGGCCGTGTCCAGCTGTGCTGGGAAACTCTTTGTCATCGGCGGAGGGCCAGACGACAACACTTGCTCTGACAAGGTGGGTAGACCCATACACATGGATAACTGACAAGGTGGGTAGACCCATACACATGGATAACTGGCAAGGTGGGTAGACCCATACACATGGATAACTGGCAAGGTGGGTAGACCCATACACATGGATAACTGGCAAGGTGGGTAGACCCATACACATGGATAACTGGCAAGGTGGGTAGACCCATACACATGGATAACTGGCAAGGTGGGTAGACCCATACACATGGATAACTGGCAAGGTGGGTAGACCCATACACATGGATAACTGGCAAGGTGGGTAGACCCATACACATGGATAACTGGCAAGGTGGGTAGAACCATACACATTGATATACAGTTGAAGTCGGAAGTTTACATACACTTAGGTTGGAGTCATTAAAACTCGTTTTTCAACCACTCCACAAATTTCTTGTTAACAAACTATAGTTTTGGCAAGTCGGTTAGGACATCTACTTTGTGCATGACACAAGTAATTTTTCCAACAATTGTTGGAATAACTTCCTGACTGATATTACAACACATGGTTCTCTAATAACCCTCTGACTGATATTACAACACATGGTTCTCTAATAACCCTCTGACTGATATTACAACACATGGTTCTCTAATAACTTCCTGACTGATATTATAACACATGGTTCTCTAATAACCCTCTGACTGATATTACAACACGTGGTTCTCTAATAACTTCCTGACTGATATTACAACACATGGTTCTCTAATAACCCTCTGACTGATATTACAACACATGGTTCTCTAATAACCCTCTGACTGATATTACAACACATGGTTCTCTAATAACTTCCTGACTGATATTATAACACATGGTTCTCTAATAACCCTCTGACTGATATTACAACACATGGTTCTCTAATAACCCTCTGACTGATATTACAACACATGGTTCTCTAATAACTTCCTGACTGATATTACAACACGTGGTTCTCTAATAACCCTCTGACTGATATTACAACACATGGTTCTCTAATAACTTCCTGACTGATATTACAACACATGGTTCTCTAATAACTTCCTGACTGATATTACAACACATGGTTCTCTAATAACCCTCTGACTGATATTACAACACATGGTTCTCTAATAACTTCCTGACTGATATTACAACACGTGGTTCTCTAATAACCCTCTGACTGATATTACAACACATGGTTCTCTAATAACCCTCTGACTGATATTACAACACATGGTTCTCTAATAACTTCCTGACTGATATTACAACACATGGTTCTCTAATCACTTCCTGACTGATATTACAACACGTGGTTCTCTAATAACCCTCTGACTGATATTACAACACATGGTTCTCTAATAACTTCCTGACTGATATTACAACACATGGTTCTCTAATAACTTCCTGACTGATATTACAACACATGGTTCTCTAATAACCCTCTGACTGATATTACAACACGTGGTTCTCTAATAACTTCCTGACTGATATTACAACACGTGGTTCTCTAATAACCCTCTGACTGATATTACAACACATGGTTCTCTAATAACCCTCTGACTGATATTACAACACATGGTTCTCTAATAACTTCCTGACTGATATTACAACACATGGTTCTCTAATAACCCTCTGACTGATATTACAACACATGGTTCTCTAATAACTTCCTGACTGATATTACAACACATGGTTCTCTAATAACCCTCTGACTGATATTACAACACATGGTTCTCTAATAACCCTCTGACTGATATTACAACACATGGTTCTCTAATAACTTCCTGACTGATATTACAACACATGGTTCTCTAATAACTTCCTGACTGATATTACAACACATGGTTCTCTAATAACTTCCTGACTGATATTACAACACATGGTTCTCTAATAACCCTCTGACTGATATTACAACATATGGTTCTCTAATAACCCTCTGACTGATATTACAACACATGGTTCTCTAATAACCCTCTGACTGATATTACAACACATGGTTCTCTAATAACTTCCTGACTGATATTACAACACATGGTTCTCTAATAACTTCCTGACTGATATTACAACACGTGGTTCTCTAATAACCCTCTGACTGATATTACAACACATGGTTCTCTAATAACTTCCTGACTGATATTACAACACATGGTTCTCTAATAACCCTCTGACTGATATTACAACACATGGTTCTCTAATAACTTCCTGACTGATATTACAACACATGGTTCTCTAATAACTTCCTGACTGATATTACAACACATGGTTCTCTAATAACCCTCTGACTGATATTACAACACATGGTTCTCTAATAACCCTCTGACTGATATTACAACACATGGTTCTCTAATAACTTCCTGACTGATATTACAACACATGGTTCTCTAATAACCCTCTGACTGATATTACAACACATGGTTCTCTAATAACCCTCTGACTGATATTACAACACATGGTTCTCTAATAACCCTCTGACTGATATTACAACACATGGTTCTCTAATAACTTCCTGACTGATATTACAACACGTGGTTCTCTAATAACTTCCTGACTGATATTACAACACATGGTTCTCTAATAACCCTCTGACTGATATTACAACACATGGTTCTCTAATAACCCTCTGACTGATATTACAACACATGGTTCTCTAATAACTTCCTGACTGATATTACAACACATGGTTCTCTAATAACTTCCTGACTGATATTACAACACATGGTTCTCTAATAACCCTCTGACTGATATTACAACACATGGTTCTCTAATAACCCTCTGACTGATATTACAACATATGGTTCTCTAATAACCCTCTGACTGATATTACAACACATGGTTCTCTAATAACTTCCTGACTGATATTACAACACATGGTTCTCTAATAACCCTCTGACTGATATTACAACACATGGTTCTCTAATAACCCTCTGACTGATATTACAACATATGGTTCTCTAATAACCCTCTGACTGATATTACAACACATGGTTCTCTAATAACCCTCTGACTGATATTACAACACATGGTTCTCTAATAACTTCCTGACTGATATTACAACACATGGTTCTCTAATAACCCTCTGACTGATATTACAACACATGGTTCTCTAATAACCCTCTGACTGATATTACAACACATGGTTCTCTAATAACTTCCTGACTGATATTACAACACATGGTTCTCTAATAACCCTCTGACTGATATTACAACACATGGTTCTCTAATAACCCTCTGACTGATATTACAACACATGGTTCTCTAATAACCCTCTGACTGATATTACAACACATGGTTCTCTAATAACTTCCTGACTGATATTACAACACGTGGTTCTCTAATAACTTCCTGACTGATATTACAACACATGGTTCTCTAATAACCCTCTGACTGATATTACAACACATGGTTCTCTAATAACCCTCTGACTGATATTACAACACATGGTTCTCTAATAACTTCCTGACTGATATTACAACACATGGTTCTCTAATAACTTCCTGACTGATATTACAACACATGGTTCTCTAATAACCCTCTGACTGATATTACAACACATGGTTCTCTAATAACCCTCTGACTGATATTACAACATATGGTTCTCTAATAACCCTCTGACTGATATTACAACACATGGTTCTCTAATAACCCTCTGACTGATATTACAACACATGGTTCTCTAATAACTTCCTGAATGATATTACAACACATGGTTCTCTAATAACCCTCTGACTGATATTACAACATATGGTTCTCTAATAACCCTCTGACTGATATTACAACACATGGTTCTCTAATAACTTCCTGACTGATATTACAACACATGGTTCTCTAATAACCCTCTGACTGATATTACAACACATGGTTCTCTAATAACCCTCTGACTGATATTACAACATATGGTTGTCTAATAACCCTCTGACTGATATTACAACACATGGTTCTCTAATAACCCTCTGACTGATATTACAACACATGGTTCTCTAATAACTTCCTGAATGATATTACAACACATGGTTCTCTAATAACCCTCTGACTGATATTACAACACATGGTTCTCTAATAACTTCCTGACTGATATTACAACACATGGTTCTCTAATAACCCTCTGACTGATATTACAACACATGGTTCTCTAATAACCCTCTGACTGATATTACAACACATGGTTCTCTAATAACTTCCTGACTGATATTACAACACATGGTTCTCTAATAACCCTCTGACTGATATTACAACACATGGTTCTCTAATAACCCTCTGACTGATATTACAACACATGGTTCTCTAATAACCCTCTGACTGATATTACAACATATGGTTCTCTAATACCTTCCTGACTGATATTACAACACGTGGTTCTCTAATAACCCTCTGACTGATATTACAACACATGGTTCTCTAATAACCCTCTGACTGATATTACAACATATGGTTCTCTAATAACCCTCTGACTGATATTACAACACATGGTTCTCTAATAACTTCCTGACTGATATTACAACACATGGTTCTCTAATAACCCTCTGACTGATATTACAACATATGGTTCTCTAATAACCCTCTGACTGATATTACAACACGTGGTTCTCTAATAACCCTCTGACTGATATTACAACACATGGTTCTCTAATAACCCTCTGACTGATATTACAACATATGGTTCTCTAATAACCCTCTGACTGATATTACAACACATGGTTCTCTAATAACTTCCTGACTGATATTACAACACATGGTTCTCTAATAACCCTCTGACTGATATTACAACACATGGTTCTCTAATAACTTCCTGACTGATATTACAACACATGGTTCTCTAATAACCCTCTGACTGATATTACAACACATGGTTCTCTAATAACTTCCTGACTGATATTACAACACGTGGTTCTCTAATAACCCTCTGACTGATATTACAACACATGGTTCTCTAATAACCCTCTGACTGATATTACAACACATGGTTCTCTAATAACTTCCTGACTGATATTACAACACATGGTTCTCTAATAACTTCCATGACTGATATTACAACACATGGTTCTCTAATAACCCTCTGACTGATATTACAACACATGGTTCTCTAATAACCCTCTGACTGATATTACAACACATGGTTCTCTAATAACCCTCTGACTGATATTACAACACATGGTTCTCTAATAACCCTCTGACTGATATTACAACATATGGTTCTCTAATAACCCTCTGACTGATATTACAACACATGGTTCTCTAATAACCCTCTGACTGATATTACAACACATGGTTCTCTAATAACTTCCTGACTGATATTACAACACATGGTTCTCTAATAACTTCCTGACTGATATTACAACACATGGTTCTTTAATAACCCTCTGACTGATATTACAACATATGGTTCTCTAATAACCCTCTGACTGATATTACAACACATGGTTCTCTAATAACCCTCTGACTGATATTACAACACATGGTTCTCTAATAACTTCCTGACTGATATTACAACACATGGTTCTCTAATAACCCTCTGACTGATATTACAACACATGGTTCTCTAATACCTTCCTGACTGATATTACAACACATGGTTCTCTAATAACCCTCTGACTGATATTACAACACATGGTTCTCTAATAACCCTTTGGCTGATATTATAACACATGGTTCTCTAATAACCCTTTGGCTGATATTATAACACATTGGTTGAATAAGGTTGGTTTGAATAAGGTGGCTGTTTTTCCAGTTCAAGTACTGTACAGCGAATCCCTATAGCTGGAGGACAGAGGACTAGATAAAATCACAACACCTCCCTATAGCTTTTTGGTTCCAGGTTGAACACTTTGGTCTACATGGAACCAGAAAGTGTTCTCCTATGGAGACAGATTTGAATGTATATCAAATGTACACAGAACAGACAGGGCTTCCTGACATACAGGATGCTGTTTCTATCTCCCTTTTGATACCCCCTATCTAAGGGGCACCCCTATGGCATCAATGATGTCCCTCAGTGATATAGTCCTGTGTAGCTCAGTTGATGGAGTAAGGTGCTTGGTTCGGTTCCCACAGGGAACCAGTATGGAGAAGGGGAAAAAAGTATGAAATGGATAAGAGTGTCTGCTAAATGACAAAAGTTGTGTTTTTTACAAAGTGTCTTAGACTAGGAGTACTGATCTAGGATCAGTTTTGCCTTTTAGATTATAATGACAGGGGACCTGATCATAGATTAGCACTCCTACTCTGATATGAATACGGGTCCAGGACAGTGATATCTCCTGGATGTAGTGCGGCAGTCGGTTTTCTCTCCTCTTGGAACCAGTGGTGATGTCTGATAAATGAACACAGACAAAGGCTGCATTGCTCTGTCTCTGTGTCTGTCTCTGTGTCTGTCTCTGTGTCTGTTTGTCTCTGTGTCTGTCTCTGTGTCTGTCTCTGTGTCTGTCTGTCTCTGTGTCTGTCTCTGTGTCTGTCTCTGTGTCTGTCTCTGTGTCTGTCTGTCTCTGTGTCTGTCTCTGTGTCTGTCTGTCTCTGTGTCTGTCTCTGTGTCTGTCTGTCTCTGTCTGTCTCTGTGTCTGTCTCTGTCTCTGTCTCGGGCCGTACAGATATCACACTTGGGCTCTGTTCTAATAGTATTTTAAAAGTTCTATTTCCTTTCCTAGTCCCCTTTGTCTCTTTTCCTTGAAATGTGTCACCTTTCCTATAGTCTCATTTGTCTCCTGTCCTAGAAAACGTGTCACCTTTATCTAATCCCCTTTGTCTCCTGTCCTAGAAAACGGTCACCTTTCCTATAGTTTAACTTGTCTCTTGTCCTAGAAAACGGTCACCTTTCCTATAGTTTAACTTGTCTCCTGTCCTAGAAAACGGTCACCTTTCCTATAGTTTAACTTGTCTCCTGTCCTAGAAAACGGTCACCTTTCCTATAGTTTAACTTGTCTCCTGTCCTAGAAAACGGTCACCTTTCCTATAGTTTAACTTGTCTCCTGTCCTAGAAAACGGTCACCTTTCCTATAGTTTAACTTGTCTCTTGTCCTAGAAAACGGTCACCTTTCCTATAGTTTAACTTGTCTCTTGTCCTAGAAAACGGTCACCTTTCCTATAGTTTAACTTGTCTCTTGTCCTAGAAAACGGTCACCTTTCCTATAGTTTAACTTGTCTCCTGTCCTAGAAAACGGTCACCTTTCCTATAGTTTAACTTGTCTCCTGTCCTAGAAAACGGTCACCTTTCCTATAGTTTAACTTGTCTCCTGTCCTAGAAAACGGTCACCTTTCCTATAGTTTAACTTGTCTCCTGTCCTAGAAAACGGTCACCTTTCCTATAGTTTAACTTGTCTCTTGTCCTAGAAAACGGTCACCTTTCCTATAGTTTAACTTGTCTCTTGTCCTAGAAAACGGTCACCTTTCCTATAGTTTAACTTGTCTCTTGTCCTAGAAAACGGTCACCTTTCCTATAGTTTAACTTGTCTCTTGTCCTAGCCGCCCCTTTGCATCGCAGGTTGATATTTATTGTCATGAATCTTGCTCTAGCAGAACTGAGCCAGGCAGAACTGAGCCATTTCCGCTAGATGGGCCAGCTGTAAAAAGTATTTTAAGCACTTGCTCTGTTTATGACCGTTAAAGTGAGAGAAAAACAGGCAGGAAGAGAAAGAAGGGGAGGGAGGGAGGGATGGTTTGGCCGGGAGCTCTCATAGTGTTTTGCATATCTTGCTGTAATACTTTCCACCACTGAAAGGATTAGAAAATAGGTCAACTGAAATATTATTATTATTGATTAAACTGAGATGTATGTGTGTTAACATGTCCAATTCCATACCTCTTGCTTGTACAACCTGTCTGTCCAACGTTTCTGCATGTTCCAAGTGTTTCTAAGTTTTTTACCAAGATCCAAGTAGGAAATAAATTGTTGTACTGCATAATGCTTTCATGTGTTATGCTCTGAGTCCATGTATCCATGCACAGCTATACTTTTCAAACCACAGTTTTTGAACCTGACATAATGAATCAATCATTAATCCACGTGATATCTCTAGGTCCAGTGCTATGACCCAGAGGCAGACACCTGGGTACTAAGGGCAAGCATCCCCATCGCGAAGCGCTGCATCACGGCGGTCTCCCTGAACAACCTGATCTATGTGACAGGAGGTCTCACCAAGTCCATTTTCTGCTACGACCCTGCAGAGGACTACTGGATGCACGTGGTGCACACATTCAGCAAACAGGTAATGATGACATCAGCTATGATACTGGGAGACTTTCATTTCAACTTCAGAGCTGCTATGAGGTAACAATAGTTTATGAAAACAAATACAGTGTTCACATTACATTATAACTGGAGATTTTTGATTTCACCCCCAAAAAAGGAGGGAACATTGATGAGGAACATTTACCCTCTCTCTCTTCCTCTTTCTCTCTCTCTCTCTCTCTCTCTCTCTCTCTCTCTCTCTCTTTCTCTCTTTCTCTCTCTCTTCCTCTCTTTCTCTCTCTCTCTCTCTTCCTCTTTCTCTCTCTCTCTCTCTCTTTCGCTTTCTCTTTCTCTCTGTCTTGGTCTCTCTCTCTGTCTTTCTCTCTGTCTTGGTCTCTCTCTCTCTCTCTCTTTCTCTCTCTCTTTCTCTCTGTATTGGTCTCGGTCTCTCTCTCTCTCTCTGTCTTGGTCTCTGTCTCTCTCTCTGTCTTGGTCTCTCTCTCTCGGTCTCTCTCTTTCGGTCTCTCTCGCTTTCTCTCTCTCTCTCTTTCTCTCTCTCTTTCTCTCTGTATTGGTCTCTCTCTCTTTTTCTTTCTCTCTGTCTTGGTCTCTCTCTCTTTCTTTCTCTCTGTCTTGGTCTTTCTCTCTCTTTCTCTCTGTCTTTGTCTCTCTCTCTGTCTCTCCAGGAGAGCTGTGGCATGTCTGTGTGTAATGGGAAGATCTTCATCCTGGGTGGGCGGGGTGAGAACGGCGAGGCCTCAGACACCATCCTGTGTTACGACCCGGCAACAGGCATCATCACCGGGGTGGCCGCCATGCCTCGCCCCATCTCCTACCATGGCTGTGTTACCATCCACCGTTACAACGAGAAGTTCCTCCACCGGCCCTGACCCCACACACACACACACACACACACACACACACACACACACACACACACACACACACACACACACACACACACACACACACACACACACACACACACACACACACACACACACACACACAGGCTTATACATAAACACGCTTTCAGACACACTGAAAAAAAGATGTATTGAGACACACTCTCTTTAAAAATGCTGCAAACGGACATGCACGCATAATCACCCCACTCACACACTCACGTTCTGGATTCATCTCAAGAAGCAACTTGTTTAGAAATTCAGACCACCTACAACCCCAGTTTCTGATTAAATTATTCACTCATTGTCTTATGTAGCAACTCTCTCTGGGGTTGGTATCATGGAATTCCTGTTATGCTACTGCAGATCCATCTCTGTCAGTTGTTGTTTTCTGGAGAACCAAATCACAGACCGTCTGTTAGGCCTCCAGACGCAACACAATCAGTATGTCAGCATCAGTGTGTAGGCTGTGGGCATTCCTGGGCCGGTAGCAGCTCCTCAGCTGCTCTTCCTAAGAACCAGAGATTCTGGTCTTTGAAAGTAAACAAAGGGTTGCTTTTCGAGATGATGTATGTTGTCATGTGCTGACAGGGAATAGTGATAGTAATCAAGAACAAAGATCTGATTCAGACTTGAGAGAAATGAATTGGAACCTGGCTCTGATTGACCAGGGGGTGGTACAGGGGGTGGTACAGGAAGGATTTTAAAAGGCAAAAGGTTATACTCATCACTCCATTGGCTGTATTCCAACTGTCTTAAAATGGCCTTAAAATCACTTGATAGTATCATGGAAACTGATAACAGTACATGTATCATGGAATGTATGGGAGTCCTTTTACCTGGAAGCCCAGAGGGTAGGGATGGAAGCTAGAGGTTAAAAATGTGCTCGAACTGAGTTTCATGACTTCAATTTGATATGCAGTTAAGCAGTGATTGTTCAGTATAATTATACAGTACCAGTCAACAGTTTGGACACACCTGCTAATTCAAGGGTTTTTCTTTATTTTTACTATTTTCTACATTGTAGAATAATAGTGAAGACATCAAAACTATGAAATAACACATATGGAATCATGTAGTAACCAACAAAAGTGTTCAACAAATCAAAATATATTTTAGATTCTTCAAAGTAGCCACTATTTGCCTTGATGACAGCTTTGTACACTCTTGGCATTCTCTCAACCAGCATCATGAAGTAGTCACCTGGAATGCATTTCAATTAACAGGTGTGTTAATTTGTAGAATTTATTTCCTTCTTAATGCATTTGAGACAATCAGTTGTGTTGTGACAAGGTAGGGGTGGTATACAAAAGATAGCCCTATTTGCTAAAAGGCCCAAAAAATATATTCTGATTTGTGTAACACTTTTTTGGTTGCTACATGATTCCATATGTGTTATTTTATAGTTTTGATGTCTTCATTATTATTCTACATTGTAGACAATAGTAAAAATTAAGAAAAACCCTGAAATGAGTAGGTGTGCCCAAACTTTTGACTGGTACTGTATATATTTTAATAGCTGATTGGAAAAACAGAGGCCATGTCCAAATAGTATGAAATGTCTTACTTCCATTGTCAATTACATGATTGAAAGGAGGCAAGGAAAGGAGGCCATATGAGAGCATTGGGACGCAGCCAGAACCTTTGCTGTTGTCTCTGCTCCTCTCTCCTCTCCTCCTGCTGTGGTCTGAACTCTGAATCTGCTCTCTCCTATTTCAATTTCCTGTCAGAGCTTCCCTTTACTTCCTGTTTCCTTATCATCTATTTTCTCCTCATATCCTACCTCTTAGATTTTCATCATCTTTCCCGGTCGCCCTCCCTTTAATCTTTGGTACACACATACACTACCGTTTAAAAGTTTGGGGTCACTTAGAAATGTCCATTAAAATAACATCAAATTGATCAGAAATACAGTGTAGACATTGTTAATGTTGTAAATTACTTTTGTTGCAGGAAACGGCTGATTTTTTATGGAATGTCTACATAGGCGTACAGAGGTCCATTATCAGCAACCATCACTCCTGTATTCCAATGGCACGTTGTGTTAGCTAATCCAAGTTTATAATTTTAAAATGCTATTTGATCATTTGAAAACCCTTTTGCAATTATGTTAGCACAGCTGAAAACAGTCGTTCTGATTAAAGAAGCAATAAAACTGGCCTTCTTTAAACTAGTTGAGTATCTGTAGCATCAGCATTTGTGGATTCGATTACAGGCTCAAAATGGCCAGAAACATTCTTCTGAAACTCGTCAGTCTATTCTTGTTCTGAGAAATGAAAGCTATTCCATGCGAGAAATTGCCTAGAAACTGAAGATCTCGTACAACACGGTATACTACTCCCTTTACAGAACAGCGCAAACTGTCTCTAACCAGAATAGAAAGAGGAGTGGGAGGCCCCGGTGCACAACTAAGCAAGAGGACAAGTATATTAGAGTGTCTAGTTTGAGAAACAGACACCTCACAAGTCCTCAGCTGGCAGCTTCATTAAATAGTACCCGCAAAACACCAGTCTCAATGTCAACAGTGAAGAGGCGACTCCAGGATACTGGCCTTCTAGGCAGAGTTGCAAAGAAAAATCCATATCACATTTCATGTATGTTTTCATGGAAAACAAAGACCTAAGTGACCCCAAACATTTGAACGGTAGTGTACCTATATACACACAAATAAACACACACACAGACATTTTTTTTATTTTGGAATTTATTAAATTATATTTCGTCTTTTTTTTACCATTGGATATTTGTACTGGCGTAGCTTTACCTGTGTGTTTGTTGCTCCATGTGTTGGATAGTTGATCTGGATGTTGGGTGTGTGGCTGATTTAGTCCACTTCAGATGTCTTTGTATATCAAGACTGTTCTGAATGACTGGTACAGTATATCATGTGACTTTTACCGTATGTAAACCGCGTTACGTCATAATAGACTGTTTGCTATTGTGCCGCTTACCCAGTGGCCTTGCTTCATGTTTGCAAATTCTATAGAACTCTGTGCCATACGTAGACGGTGTCACCTCTCACCTGTATACTCATGTAATGTACAGCTCATGTACACAGTGTAGCTCGGGGTAACCATGGTGACCTCCAGGTGTGTGCCGTCTGCTCAGGTAATACACTGGCACCAGTGTATTACCTCACACAGGATATGATTGATTGGCAGGTGTGACGGCAGAAATGTCTTTGTGTTGATTCTGGTCAGTAAAAGTCTCCTTTTACTTTTGGTGTCATTAGAATAGAGATGTATTGCTGTGAATTGGGTAACTTTAAGCCTTTTTATTTACTCCATTTTGATTTAAATGTATCTGTCTTTGTTGATTGTGTTTTTTTTGTATCCGAGAGCCCCAATTGTGCACTTTCACTATTATATGTAGAGTGAAAATGAAAATATCACAATGTAAATATGATTTTAGATTTTCTTTGTTTACTGTATCAGTAAATGTTCTTTGCTTTCATGTGACGTATGTGAGTATAGTGAATGGAGCCAGTCAGCAACTCCTACTGGTCTGTGCCTGCTATTCCTCTGATTCCTCACAAAGAGCACAACTATGATATGTGAGATGAAGATCAACACAGGGGGAGAGAAGGGGGGGTGCACTCCGTTATTGGGTAATGGGTAAGGGACGGTTTTGTTACTCAATTATGATTTGACTAAATAAAATGTTATATAAATTTAAACAAAATAAATGTAAGATGCAATAGAATAATATTAGGATATATCTGGATCTGACAATCAAAGTGAAATGAAATGCTTGTTGGCTTAATCTACATTCCAGACATTCATGTGGATGGCTGATTTGATTTCTGTGTGAAATTCACAGTGGTAAACCACCGGAAGCAATATTGGATTAGAGGAATGTTGGAATTCTTCAGAACCCCTCAAGTGTAACCTCATTCTCTCCCAGAATTCCTAGCTCAGGGTTTTAACTCAGTGGCACACAACCAGAGGAGGCTGGCAGGCGAGAGAGAGAGAGAGTGTGTGAGTGCGTCTGTGACTTCATTGAGTATTTACCATAACAGGACAAAACAACATTGTCCTCATGTCTATGTATCACCATGATTTATGTTTTTCATTGTTAGCAGTGTAGAGGTTTTCATGTTTCTGCCTTGTTGAGATGATCCTTTTGTTCTGATCATATTCGTACTCTTTCTATAGCTGTTATTGCGGTGAGTGCTGGGATAAGGGTTAGGATTGTGTGTGATTGCGTGATGCTTGTTTATGACAATCTGTCCCATGCAAATGATCTCTACTCTATTTTGGATGACTCTCTGTGGGCAAGGCCTGGACAGGGGAGAAGTGATTGATGGATGTGAATGCAGCGTTAGGCCTTCGGCTCAGATCAAATCCCTCAGGTGACGTTGTTTTGAACCTGCTTCTATGGGAACCTGGATTTCAACTGTGGATTTGATGAACTAGTGCCGCCTAAAGTTCTTGTGTTCAAGATGGGGGGGGGGGGGGGGGGGGGTAGTACAATCTGGAGAATGCAGTTCTTTATACCTTAATGGAATAAGCCAATATTGGATTAAAGTATGTATGATGTGATGTTTGTATCTTTTGTTCTTCTGTTTGTCGCTGAAAAGTAACTTGGACTGTCTGAGCTACAGTATATCAGACTGTAATTGCTCACTTGTGTAAATGAAGCATCAATAAAGTGATTCTTTATAATGAACTTGGTGTACAGTTCTATGATATATTGCAATACAATATGTAAAATATCATAGCTTAAAAACATGAATGGCAGAAATACTATGATATAGTGCATCTGTGTTAGATAAAACAAGACATACACTAGTCTTATAATCACAGTGATTGGAATAATGTAAAGATACGTGTCTGTCTGCCTGTCTACCACCGCCACTAAACCTATAGCCTGGAACGGAGAGGAGATTCCAAAGAAATGACACTACTATTACACACGGTACAGGGTGGTTATTACAGTATTGTCGGTGTCAATTACCTGTCAATCGTCAAAGGAATGTTACCTGGGGAGATGTTAAATGGAAATGCATTATCGCACTTTAATCAAATGATGACTCGTTCAAGATTCCAGAGAATAATTCCACTACTTTGGAAAAGTGTTTTATTGTGGCTTTAGACTGAGGCTTTGTTCATGGATATCTGCTTTGCTCTTGACATTTTCACATAGGCTACACATGTAGAGCTGTACACTCTCAGAAAAAGGGCTCCAAAAGGGTTCCCCGGCTGTCCCCATAAGAGAACCCTTTTTGGTCCCAGGTAGAACTCTTTTTGGTCCCAGGTAGAACCCTTTTTAGTTTCAAGGTAGAACCCTTTTGGCTTCCATGTAGAACCATCTGTGGAAACGGTTCTAAATGGAATCCAGAAGGGTTCTACCTGGAACCAGAAGTGTTTTACCTATTACCAAAAAGGGTTCTTCAAAGGATTATCTTAAGGGGACAGCCAAAGAACCATTTTAGGTTCTAGATAGCACCGTTTTTTCTAAGAGTGTAGGCTACACATGTGAATGCATATGTTGATAAACCCAGGACGATAAACCCAGGGGAAACCATCTGTTGTGCTGGCAGAGACTGGAGATTGGCTACAACAGGTGGTGTGACAATAGCCTGGGTACCGGTCTGTTTAGCTATCATTCCACTGATTGTCATGTCAAACAATGTTTGGCTTGGCAATTCAATCAGGAGTTGGCAAGAGAGCAGAAACAGACTGGCATCCATGCTAGTGTGATGATGGTTTTCATGGATAGGATGAAGTTGTCCCTAGCCACTGATCTAAGGTCAGTTTTGAGTCCCATCCACCCCAGAGCCATCTGGCTCTGATCCACCCTAGCCCTCACTGCAATACTCCCCTAGGATAGGATGGGGGTAATCTGATTCTAGATCTGTGCCTATGGTGTTTATATGTTTTCTTACAGGCTCTTCCCAACAATGCAGAGAGAAAGAAAATAGAGAAATAATAGAACAGTTTAAAAACTATTAATAAATAAATAATAAATACACCACAACTATATACACGGGGTAACAGTACCCAGTCGATGTACCAGGTCATTGAGGTAGATACAGTTGAAGTCAGACGTTTACATACACTTAGGTTGGAGTCATTAAAACTCGTTTTTCAACCACTCCACAAATTTCTTGTTAACAAACTATAGTTTTGGCAAGTCAGTTTGGAATTCTACTTTGTGCATGACACAAGTCATTTTTCCAACAATTGTTTACAGACAGATTATTTCACTTATAATTCACTGTATCACAATTCCAGTGGGTCCGAAGTTTACATACACTAAGTTGACTGTGTCTTTAAACAGCTTGGAAAATTCCAGAAAATTATGTCATGGCTTTAGAAGCTTCTGATCGCAAATGGGTCTTCCAAATGGACAATGACCCCAAGCATACTTCCAAAGTTATGGCAAAATGGCTTAAGGACACCAAAGTCAAGGTATTGGAGTGGCCATCACAAAGCCCTGACCTCAATCCCATAGAAAATGTGTTGGCAGAACTGAAAAAGCGTGTGCGAGCAAGGAGGCCTACAAACCTGACTCAGTTACACCAGCTCTGTCAGGAGGAATGGGCCAAAATTCACCCAACTTATTGTGGGAAGCTTGTGGAAGGCTACCAGAAACGTTTGACCCAAGTCAAACAATTTTAAGGCAATGCTACCAAATACTAATTGAGTGTATGTAAACTTCTGACCCACTGGGAATGTGATGAAAGAAATAAAAGCTGAAATAAATCATTCTCTCTACTATTATTCTGACATTTCACATTCTTAAAATAAAGTGGTGATCCTAACTGACCTAAGACAGGGAATTATTACTGGGATTAAATGTCAGGAATTGGGAAAAACTGAGTTTAAATGTTTTACGCTAAGATGTATGTAAACTTCCGACTTCAACTGTATGTACATATAACTAGGAAAAAAGTGACTAGAGGTCCTGGATGGCAGGGAGTTTGGCCCTAGTGATGTACTGGGCCTTACGCACTACCCTCTGTAGCGCCTTGAGGTCGGATGCGGAGCAGTTGCCGTACCATAAACATAAACATAGACCTTTCATACTCTGTGTATACAATCTTCAACTAACTGTAACGATATCATATTAGTTAAGAGGTAGTGGCAGGACTGAATGTTATCTGTTTGACAAAATGCCATTTGGTTATTATTAAAGGTTGGCATACCACCGTTGCTCCTACTTCACATACCTTGAATGTTATTCTAATACAAAGTGGTTACATGAAAACCTCAGACATTCTCCTCTGGTTGTATGGCAACAAACCCACGTGGATTTAATAGCGGAGAATGAAACAGTGGCTCAGAGGTTAATCAGGTTCAATTTCAAATCAGCAATGCTGTCTTTCAAATGAATGACTGTGTGATCCAATAAATCCAGTATAGAAAGAAGATATTTGGCACCAGCTTGCGATTCTTCTCACATCTCATCTCAACCACACACACTGTCATGAACCAGACTTCCTTATCTATACATGTATACTATCTCTGGCGTACACCATGTCATTTCAGGACATTCAAATATTGTTATGGTCACTGTGCCAAACAAATGTGGCACAAGCCACTATTTGATAAACTGATAAATAAAGCAGGCTATGTTCTTTGAATTAGAACACCTTGACTACTGTATAGTGGTTCACAAACTATTTGAAGTGTGTAACTCTGACACTGAAAATTTGACAGAAAGCAAAGGGCCAACGGTGAGTAAAGATGTTTCAATAACAGAATTGATTAAGTGTGATGTGTTTTTTAAACTTTGTTATGACATCAGCTACATTTTACATCCATGAGGTTAATAATTATTGACCCATTTCTTCAGCATGAAGTTAAGATTATTATACTGATACTGAGATACAGTGTTGGGCAGGTTACTGTATTTTTATTTTTTAATTGTATTTTTATTTAACTGGGAAAGACAGTTAAGAACACATTCCTATTTACAATGACAGCCTACCCCTGTGTAGTGTTGCAGAATTCGAGGAGCGTTCAATAAATTCCCTCGGTTGGAGGGTTCCTGGTATCAAGAGGGAATAAATTGGAAATCCGGAACCTCCAACCAGGATTTCTGGAAAAACGGAATTTATTGAAAGTTCCAGGAATTTTTCAACCCTAATTCTGTGCAACTTGAATTAAGATTCAGTTTTTATAGCGCCCTCATCTGGTTCGTCGCAGGAATTGCAAGGCCCATCTGTGTAGGCGTTTACCAAGTGGCTAGTTAGTTCGAGATTCTAGCTACATACACACTAAAACGTTAGCTATCCCAGTTAGCTTTCAATGAAAACTCACCTTGATATAGAAACGTCCATTCAATGCACCTCGCAGAAAATGTATTATTTAGCTACATAAGCAGGCTAAATGCTTGCTTGCAAACACAATCACTTCACACGTTCAGCTAGCTAGCAACTTTCTCCTGCACGAGCGTGAGGTAGGGTTAATTATCGAACACGGGGTAGCTAGCTAGCTATGTTGTTATTCTGGTAGCTAGCTATGTTATTATTCTGGTAGCTAGCTATGTTATTATTCTGGTAGCTAGTTAGCTATGTTGTGATTCTGGTAGCTAGCTAGCTGCTTGCTAATAGTGTAATTCAAAGGCCTAACTATACATCGGTGTCGAGTAGGAGAGTGAATCCGACTTGCAGCTCCATTTTACGCTAACTAGCCAAGTAACTAGCATTTACCACCTAGCTATGCTAAATGCAAACTTTTTGCATAGAGCTCCAGTTAGATGGCTAGATAGCCAACTAGCTAGATGCTAAATTAGTCGATGTAGCTAGCTAGCCACTCTAAATCTAGCCATTCAAATGAATGCCATGTTTTGTGGGATTTGTTGTTGGAAATAGAAAATGTTTCTATTTAGCACATTCCTATTTGGCAGCTTATGTTTGCCAGGTAACATGCTACACTAGCTAGTGCAGTGACATTGTTTATAAATTGCACAAATACCCAGTGCAGTGGTGTAAAGTACTTAAGTAGAACATACTTTAAAATACGATTTAAGTCGTTTTTGGGGGTATCTTTACAATTTATATTTTTGACAACTTTTATTTCACGACATTCCTAAATAAAATAATGTACTTTTTACTCCATACATTTTCACTGACACCCAAAAGTACTCGTTACATTTAGAATGCTTAGCATGTTCCAATTCACGCACTTATCAAGAGAACATGCCTGGTCATCCACACTGCCTCTAATCTGGCAGACTCACTAAACACACGTTTCATTTGTAAATTATGTCTGAGTGTTGGAGTGTGCTACTGGCTATCCGTAATTAAATATATATTTTTAATTATGCCGTCTGGTTTGCTTAATATAAGGAATTTGAAATGGTTTATACTTTTACTTTTGACACTTAAGTATATTTTAGCAATTCCATCTACTTTTGATACTTAAGTATATTTAAAACCAAATACTTTTAGACTTTTACTCAAGTAGTATTTTACTGGTTGACTTTCACTTTTACTTGAGTCATTTTCTATTAAGGTATCTTTACTTTGACTAAAGTATGACAAAAATAAAAAAGTTACACAATAAAATAACAATAATGAGGCTATATACAGGGTGTACTGGTACCGAGTCAATGTGCAGGGGTACAGGTTAGTCGAGGTAATTTGTACATGTAGGTAGGGGTAAAGTGACTATGTATAGATAATAAACGACGAGTAGCAGCAGTGTAAAAACAAAGGGGCAAATGCAAATATATATACACTAAAAGTATGTGGACACCCCTTCAAATTAGTGGATTTGGCTATTTCAGCCACACTCATTGCTGACAAGTGTATAAAATCGACCACACAGCCATGCAGTCTCCCCAGACAAACATTGGCAGTAGAATGGCCTTACTGAAGAGCTCAGTGACTGTCATAGAATGCCACATTTCCAACAAGTCAGTTTGTCAAATTTCTGCCCTGCTAGAGCTGCCCTGGGCAACTGTAAGTGTTGTTGTAAAGTGTAAACATCTAGCAGTAACCACGGTTCAGCCATGAAGTGGAAGACCACACAAGCTCACAGAACGGGAGTGCTGAAGCGCGTAGCGTGTAAAAATTGTCTGTCGGGTGCAGCACTCACTACTGAGTTTTTAAAAAAAAATGAGCAGCTGCACACAAGCCTTAGATCACCAGGCGCAATGCCAAGCTTTGGCTGGAATGGTGTAAAGCTTGCCGCCATTGTACTCTGAGTGGAAATGCGTTCTCTGGAGTGATGAATCACGCTCACCATCTGGCAGTCCGACGGACGAATCTGGGTTTGGCGGATGCCAGGAGAACGCTACCTGCCCAAATGCATAGTGCCAACTGTAAAGTTTGGTGGAAGAGGAATAATGGTCTGGGACTGTTTTTCCTGGTTCGGGCTAGGCCCCTTAGTTCCAGTGAAGGAAAATCTTAACGCTACAGCATGCAATGACATTCTAGGCGATTCTGTGCTTCCAACTTTGTGGCAACAGTTTGGGGAAGGCCCTTTCCTGTTTCAGCATTACAATGCCCCCGTGCACAAAGCGAGGTCCATACAGAAATGGTTTGTCAAGATCGGTGTGGAAGAACTTGACTGGCCTGCACAGAGCCCTGACCTCAACTCCATCGAACACCTTTGAGATGAATTAGAACGGCAACTGCGAGCCAGGCCTAATTGCCCAACATCAATGTCCGACCTCACTAATGCTTTTGTGGCTGAATGGAAGCAAGTCCCCAGCAGCAGTGTTCCAACATCTAGTGGAAAGTCTTCCCAGAAGAATGGAGGCTGTTAAAGCAGCAAAGGGAGGGACCAACTCCATAGTAACACCCATGATTTTGGAATGAGATGTTCGACGAGCATAGTATGTTTCTAAACACTTCTACATTAATGTGGATGCTACATTGATTATGGATAATCCTGAATGAGTCTTGAATAATGATGAGTACCCCCAAGACATGCTAACCTCTCACCGTTAGTAATAACAGGGAAGGTTAGCATGTCTTGGGGGTATGAACTTTGGCCCTCTGTAACTTTCTCACTCATCATTCAGGATTATCCATAATCATGGTAGCATCCACATTAATGTAGAAGTGTTTAGACACATATTCTATTCTTATTTATAGCAAAAGTGACACAACCAATATAATAACAACAAATGCATTGCGTGCTAAGAATGTGGGACCAAATACTAAACTTTTGACTACTTTTATAAGAATCTTTAGGGGTGTCAATAATTTTGACATTTACCTTTATTTAGTTTATTTATTATTACTTGTTAAACAATATCTCTTTCTCTGAGCAGTTGTATTAGTATAAAATAATATAATTTCCCTATTTTTTTTGAGCATACAATATAGCTCAGTAATATAATGATTTCTTTTATAAAGTTTATTATTGCTCATATTTATTAATTAATGGTGTCAATAATTTCAGACCACATTGTAGATCATCTTTGATAAACACATGCTCTTGTACTATTGCAGCCTTCCTGTTTTTGTCTGGACTGTATGAACACAGAATCTCTATGGTGATGCTAGGATGTGACCTACCGTATCTCCTTCTGTCTTTTCTCATACTTTTTTGAGACTTGCCAGTGAGGGAAGCTACAGTGCAGAAGATTGAGGCCGTCATCAAAGATCAGTTCTCTTTAGAGATGAAGAACAAAGAACATGAGATGGAAGTGATTGGACAGGTTACTGTTGACCTCAGCTACAGAATGAGTATCATATCCCCGTAGGTGAGCCTTAACAGAACTACGAGTGGACAAAAGTTCTAACACCTTCAATGCATACTAGCAGCCTGTTTTCATGACATGTTTATTGCCTTTCATTGTTTGTAATTAATTACATGCTTATACTGCAGGAGAAAGCTTTAGTGTCTCCGTTCATGTCTATTTTATTTTTAGTTTCAATGTCAAAGTTCATCTGTAACCAATTCACACCATGTATTCTACAACTTCCCTTTCTTCCCTATTCGCTCAGCTGCCTATTATAGCTGTATCTTTCTTTGTCTGAAGGAAAGGATATCAAGGTGGAACATCCCCTCTCCTTTCCTACGTTTCCCAGCATGCCTCCAAGAGTGACCCGGCGGTGCTGAACCACCCGGCCATCAAGCATTTCCTGGAGTTTCCCTCCCGCTCCTCGTCCCCCCTCGACCAGGGCTCGGACGCCCACTACCTGGGGCCCTCGGTGATCCTGTCCCAGCAGGGTGAGGGGCCGGACAGGGGGCCTGGAGGGAGGATGGGGGCCGGCCGGAGAGCAGGCCGGGCCGCAACACAAGGAAGGTGAGTGGAGTGAGGAGTTAAGGGCCACATCTCAATAGGCTGATGTGGCTTTCTCTTCTCGTCTTCTTTCCTTCATCCGTACTGACCTGAAAGACTGGGCCAGATGAGAGCAAATTGCCTCCACCTCTCCTGTCTTTTCATGTCAGTAAAGGAGACAAGAAGAGGGAGGCACTGTAGACTATTGTGACGCACACAAGTCAAAAAGCTTATATTATCAATGAGTTTTCCAGTTTTTTACTCAGTCGCATCTGAGAGCTTTTCAAGACAATAAGCATGTTTCCATTGACCCAGGTTTATTTGACAAAAGCAATGTCACCAATTTTTTGTTGTTGAGACATGTATATTGGAAAAGGCACATATAGAAGACATTTTCTAAAGAATACCACATTTTTATCTGTTCGACAACGGTGGATTTTTCTTTTGTCAAACTTTCTTTATTGGGACAAATGATGGTGGAAACTGTGTTTTTCTAATAAATGATGATTGCCAAATACTTTTGAAGGTATGCGGGGCACGTGATGTAGGCTAATCACGCAACTATAAGCTCCACTCCACATTTAATTATAAATGCCTACTGCTTGCAAGTTTTACCATGGCACGGACTGTGGCGATACGTTTGGCACATGAGAATTAATCGAATATGCCAAGTCAATTATTGCATTCTATTTTTGGAAACTCACCCTAGCAGACAATCGCATCTGTTTTCTATGCAAACTTTCTAAATGTCGACAAAAAAATCACTGGACAAGTTGATGGAAACAAAGCTAGTGGTTCCCATCATTTTTTTGTGGCACAGTGAACTTTCTTAACCCTTTCACAATGTATCTAGTCCTTTGTGACAGACACAGGGAGATATGAACAACAGAAGTGTGTTGCAAGCCTTTGCTATCCAGTTGAGTTTCTCAGTACTGTAAGCGTTTAGTCAGCACACCTTGTTTTTGTTCCCTCACGTTACAGTGAGCAGTTGGGTCACTGGGTACATGTTATGCAAGCCCAATCTTGATACAGCACATTAAGAGCCTCTGTGTCCTGATCACTGACATGTTTTCCCCCTGGATCTCAAGCCTGTTTAGGGGTTACAGGGAGACACTATACCAGAACATAGCAACAAGGCTATGACCTCTGTCATAAGGTGTCATAACAGTGACATAAAACAGTAGTTACTACTTCTGTCAACTGACTTCACAAAGTAACTAGACTCCATGTCTAAAAAAGCTTTATCATGTACTACCATGGCCTATGAAAAATATTTGGAATTGGTTTACTCTTTTTTTTTAAGTGTTGAAAGGTTGAAGTGCCCTGTTTCTCTGGAGGAGAGAAAGATGAAAGGTTTAAGTGCCCTGTTTCTCTGGATGAGAGAGATGAAAGGTTTAAGTGCCCTGTTTCTCTGGAGGAGAGAAAGATGAAAGGTTTAAGTGCCCTGTTTCTCTGGAGGAGAGAGAGATGAAAGGTTTAAGTTGCCCTGTTTCTCTGGAGGAGAGAGAGATGAAAGGTTTAAGTTGCCCTGTTTCTCTGGAGGAGAGAGAGATGAAAGGTTTAAGTGCCCTGTTTCTCTGGAGGAGAGAGAGATGAAAGGTTTAAGTGCCCTGTTTCTCTGGAGGAGAGAGAGATGAAAGGTTTAAGTGCCCTGTTTCGCTGGGATCCCATTAATGAGAGAGAGTCTTTCTATCTCCCCCCTGCGAGCCAGCTCCATATTTCACCCCCTGCGAGCCAGCTCCATATTTCTCCCCCTGCGAGGCAGCTCCCTAACTCTCCCCCTGCGAGCCAGCTCCATATTTCTCCCACTGCGAGGCAGCTCCCTCACTCTCCCCCTGCGAGGCAGCTCCATATTTCTCCCCCTGCGAGGCAGCTCCATATTTCTCCCCCTGCGAGGCAGCTCCATATTTCTCCCCCTGCGAGGCAGCTCCATATTTCTCCCACTGCGAGGCAGCTCCATATTTCTCCCCCTGCGAGGCAGCTCCATATTTCTCCCCCTGCGAGGCAGCTCCATATTTCTCCCCCTGCGAGGCAGCTCCATATTTCTCCCCCTGCGAGTCAGCTCCCTCCATCTGCCATTCAGAGGATAACAAACATTTCTCCTCTCTCTCCCTCTCGCCCCCCTCTCTCTCCTCTCTCCCTCTCTCCCAGTATCAAATAATTCAGCCTTAGTTGCTATTGCTGCTATTTAGTGTTATGCAAATAGGAACCATTCCCTTATATCTCACAGGTATATCCCCCCTGATAACCGGGAGGAGAATGACCAGTCCACCCATAAGTGGATGGTCTACGTCAGAGGCTCCAGAAGAGAGCCCAGCATCGACCACTTTGTCAAGAAAGTCTGGTTCTTCCTGCAACCCCAGCTACAAGCCCAATGACCCGATGGAAGTCAGGTGTGCTTGTGTGTGAGCATGCGTGTATGTGTGTGTGGGTGGATGTGAGCATGCGTGTGTGTACTGTGTGTGTTCTGATGTTAATGTGATTGCGTGTGACAGTATTTTATGGCGGGAGGGCGCGTCTTGTTATTGAATTGATCACTGGGGGTGTTGCTTTTGTATGCAGGCCTCATGCAACAGCAGGAAGTGTTTTTTTTTTTTATGCAGGCCTCAAGACTCTGTTTTCATCTGATAAACTATCATCTATTTAGTGTTTCCCCTGGTTACACCGTTTCGTTTGATATTACAGGTCAACAAAAGTTTTCTGAGTAACTTTTGTTTGGTCAGACAAGGATGTAGGCCTAGCTAGTACAGAAACTGTTGCAATCAAATTCAGCCAATCAAATGTTTTTATTTTCTATTAAGCCATTTTTACAACAGCAGTTGTCATAAAGTGCTTTACAGACACCCAGCCTCAGACCCCATTGGTTAGACTGCCTGAGTAGTTATGCACGCTCCCATCACAAACTGAAATGTCATGGAGTAATAGCACCCTCATGTGGACGTGAGACACCAAAAACCTTTCAGACAGCACACAGTAGTTAGGTCGGTTTAGTTGTCTCTAGTATTGACGCTCGGGTTGACTCATAACCCGCCGTCCCCGTGGTTATAGCCGCAGTCCGTGCGGGTTTAGGGTAATTCAATATTGTATGGATGAAGCTAAGAAAATCCATGAATCTATTATTGTGCACTTTATATTTACATTGAGGTTTTTCTTTCATTATTTTAGGCTATCTGGCATTAATGCATAAGCCTAAACTTTAGGGCCTAACTGTACGCTCGCCAAATAGCCTGCCTACACACCACTCGCCAAATGCTTTTGGAAACGGGCAGAAAACGTTCATGTCAATCCACGGAGGCACAATGTTGGGAGTTTAATTCAATAAAAGGAAAGCTGTGAAATGGAGGGTTGAAAATAAAGAGAAGGGAGGGCCAGAAAAGTAATGTTTGGGAAATATTTGGTGAAATGGTAACAGAGGATGATAGCAGTGTCGGCTATGTTTTGTGTGATGATTATGAGGTGCTACAAATTCGACAGTAACAAGAGAGGGACTTCAAATAGGCTTATGGCACGTCAAGGGAACTGTAGCTTACTGTTTTGACGTGTTAAATGGAAACTGAAATCTGGAAACTGACTGTAGGTCTATAACCTCTCACATAGCCTTAATATTAACTCCTGCAGAATGAAGCATTTATTGCAGTAAAATGATGCACCAAATGTGCATCATTTTTTTTCTTCTTGGGAACAGGTGGAGAAATATTATTTATTTAATTCAGCATCTTGAGAGAATGCTAATGCACAGTTATATATTGTCTTTAGAGGTGCTATCTTTATCAGCATCATAAAAGCTAATAGTATTTCAATCACATAAAATATGCATCCAAGCCCAACTGAAATCTTATCAGAAACATGTTGGGTTGTTTTCCCATCTTACTATTTCCATACAACCGGTCAAACAAATGTCATTTGGAAATTGTGCACAGAAAATCATTCCCGTTTTTTGGGGTGGGGTTATTGTATTTTCTCCCCGGTCCCTAAACGTCTTTGCACTGAGAAAGAAGCAGAGATGACGGAGAGAACTTTACCGATGTCAGCTAGATTGAAGCATGCATTCTATTGCGAGGGGTTTACTCTAGAGCGAGGGGTTTATTTACACCTCTAGGGAAACATATAATGACAGAAGAGAACCTACATGTATCTAATTATAGACATGTTGACTAACAAATAGCCTACCAAAATGTCTGAAATTATAAACAGAAACATCTTAAGCAGGCAAAATAAAATCCTGCACCCCCTGCCAAAAAATAGTTCTGCCATCTCTGATTGTAGCCTGCAGCTCATTTTCTATATTAGTGGGTTAGGATTGGCTGTGGACCTCAGATATTCACTTGATAACATAGTCGGCAGTTGGGTTATTAGCAGGTGTGGGTGAACAAACAGCTGACCCACGCACCACTAGTCCCTAGAGACACTGATCTAAGACCAGCTTGTCCTTTTCCACACTAATGGTTAAAGGTTATGATTTGGGGTGGGAAAGTTAATCCTAGACCTGCTGTGCCTAAGGGCAACTTCTACAGATCCCGCTGACACACCTGACACACACTTTAGTTCCTATGACCTGTGTGAGCGGTTTGAGTCGGACCAGGAGTCAATATGACTAAACCGTGTTGACACACCTTTCACCTACAGACAGTGTAACCACTCAGAAAGACAAATATCTAATAGCTCAGAATACCTCAGCCTCAGAGCCCTGACACCGGCATAGAGGTTGATCCTGCTTTAGAATCCCCATAGTGAATCAGAGGATCAGACAAAGGGGTTTTCTGATCCTCTGCCCTCTGGCTGTTTTTAGCTGACCAGACACACAAGGCTCTTAATAACCCAGATGCACCCTAACTGACGGGCAGACTGATTGGTTGACTGAGTGACTGGCTGGCTGGCTGGCTGGTTGACTAACTGACAGGCTGACTGACCGACCGTCTGACTGACTGATCGACTGACTGGCTGGCTGAGTGGAGAATTCAAACTAACTGAACCCCACAGAGACATAGCTAAAGCCTTTTCTGATTGTCATCTAAGGTAGCCTGGGTACCCGTCTCTGTAGCTGACATTACACTCTTTGCCACTCCTTGTCATTGGCAAAGAGACGTACCTTTCGTCAATCTTCAAATATGAACATTCTATCGTTAATGAGCTCGAGGAGATCAGAGGATTTGATCCTGATTTGATAACCTTCACAGCTATCATTCAATCACAATGTTTATGCAAATTAGACTGATTGGAAATCTTGATTCATGAATTTGATTGGATTCTTTCTAACATTGGGCATTCTGACACAATACAAGCACATTGTGAACATAAACATTGGGCCTGGCGAGAACCGAGGATTACCCTTTATTGCATTTCTCCCACCAGCTAATGTTCCTCGTATAAATACACAGTACCAGTCCAAAGTTTGGACACACCTACATCTACATTGTAGAATAATAGTAAAGACATCACAACTATGAAATAACACATATGGAATCATGTAGTAACCCAATAAGTGTTAAATCAAAATATATTTTAAATTTGAGATTCTTCAAAGTAGCCACCCTTTGCCTTGATGACAGCTTTGCACACTCTTGGCATTCTCTCAACCAGCTTCATGAGGTAGTCACCTGGAATGCATTTCAATTAACAGATGTGTTTTGTTAAGTCAATTTGTGGATTTTCTTTCCTGCTTAATGCGTTTGAGCCAATCAGTTGTGTTGTGACAAGGTAGGGGTGGTGTACAGAAGTTAGCCCTAATTGGTAAATGACCATGTCCATATTATGGCAAGAACAGCTAAAATAAGCAAAGAGAAACAACAGCACATCATTACTTTAAGACATGAAGGTCAGCCAATTTTTGCAATCTCAAAAACCATCAAGTGCTATGATGAAACTGGCTCTCATGAGGACCGCCACAGAAAAGAGTTACCTCAGCTGCAGAGGATAAGTTCATTAGAGTTACCAGCCTCAGAAATTGCAACCCAAATAAATGCTTCACAGAGTTCAGACACATCTCAACATCAACTGTTCAGAGGAGACTGCGTGAATGCGGCCTTCATGGTCGAATTGCTGCAAAGAAACCACTACTAAAGGACACCAATAATAAGAAGAGACGTTAGACCGGTGGAAATCTGTCCTTTGGTCTGATGAGTTCAAAGTTTAGATTTTTAGCTCCAACCGCCATGTCTTTGTGAGACACAGAGTAGGTGAACAGATGATATCTGCATGTGTGGTTCCCACCGTGAAGCATGGAGGAGGTGGTGTGATGGTGTGGGGGTGCTTTGCTCGTGACACTGTCAGTGATTTATTAAGAAATTCAAGGCACACTTAACCAGCATGGCTACCACAGCATTCTGCAGCGATACGCCATCCCATCTGGTTTGCGCTTAGTGGGACAATCATTTGTTTTTCAACAGGACAATGACCCAACACACCTCCAGGCTGTGTCAGGGATATTTGACCAAGAAGGAGAGTGATGGAGTGCTGCATCAGATGACCTGGCCTCCACAATCACCCGACCTCAACCCAATTGAGATGGTTTGGGATGAGTTGGACCGCAGAGTGAAGGAAGAACAGTCAACAAGTGCTCAGCATATGTGGGAACTCCTTCAAGACTGTTGGAAAAGCATTCCAGGTGAAGCTGGTTGAGATAATGCCATGAGTGTGCAAAGCTGTCATCAAGGCAAAGGGTGGCTACTTTGATGAATCTAAAATCTATTTTGATTTGTTTTACACTTTTTTGGTTCCTACATGATTCCACGTGTTATTTCATAGTACTATTACTACTATTATCTGTACTATTATTCTACAATGTAGAAATAAAGAAAAACCCTTCAATGAGTAGGTGTGCCCAAACTTTTGACTGGTACTGTATATATATACACACACACAGTGCCTTCGGGAAAGTATTCAGACCCCTTGACTTTTTCCACATTTTGTTATGTTACAGCCTTATTCTAAAATGTATTCAATAGTTTTTTCCCCTTCATCAATCTACACACAATATCCCATAATGACGAAGCAATTTTTTCTTTTTTTATGTTTGCCAATTTATTTAAAAAAAAATATATATATATATGACATTTACCTAAGTATTCAGACCCTTTACTCAGTACTTTGTTGAAGCGCCTTTGGCAGTGATTACAGACTCAATTCTTCTTGGGTATGACACTACAAGCTTGGCACACTTGTATTTGGGGAGTTTCTCCCATTCTTCTGCAGATCCTCTCAAGTTCTGTCAGGTTGGAATGGGAGCGTTGCTGCACAGGTATTTTCAGATCTCTCCAGAGATGTTTGATTGGGTTCAAGTCCGGGCTCTGGCTGGGCCACACAAGAACATTCAGAGACTTGTCCCGAAGCCGCTCCTGCGTGGTCTTGGCTGTGTGCTTTGGGTCGTTGTCCTGATGGAAGGTGAACCTTCACCCCAGTCTGAGGTCCTGAGCGCTCTGTAGCAGATTTTCATCAAGAATCTCTCTGTACTTTGCTCCGTTCAGCTTTGCCTCGATCCTGACTCTGAAAAACATCCCCACATCATGATGCTGCCACCACCATGCTTCACCATAGAGATGGTGCTCGGTTTCCTCCAGACGTGTTGCATGGCATTGAGGCCAAAGAGTTCAATCTTGGTTTCATCAGTCCAGAGAATCTTGTTTCTCATGGTCTGAGAATCTTTAGGTGCCTTTTGGCAAATTCCAAGCGGGCTGTCATGTGCCAGATTGGTGGAGTGCTGCAGAGAAGGTTGTTCTTCTGGAAGGTTCTCCCATCTCCACAGAGGAACTCTAGAGCTCTGTCAGAGTGACCATTGGGTTCTTCGTCACCTCCTGACCAAGGCCCTTCTCCACCGACCCTTCTCCCAACCCTTCTCCCCCGAAGTAGCCAGCTCTAGGTGTCACGTTCCTGACCTGTTTTCCTTGTTTTTGTATGTGTTTAGTTGGTCAGGGCGTGAGTTGGGGTGGGCATTCTATGTTTAGTGTTTCTATGTTGGGTTAAATGTGTTGCCTGATATGGTTCTCAATTAGAGGCAGGTGTTTGACGTTTCCTCTGATTGAGAACCATATTAAGGTAGGCTGTTCTCACTGTTTGTTTGTGGGTGATTGTTCCTGTGTCTGTGTCCGTTGCACCACACGGGACTGTTTCGTTTGTTCATTCGTTTGGCTAGTCTTTCCTGTTCGTGCGTTCTTCGTCTCTTTATGTAAGTTCTTATGTTCAGGTCAGTCTACGTCGTTGGTTTGTTATTTTGTTTATTATCAAGTGTAGTTCGTGTCAGTGTTCGTCTTGTCAAATAAATTCATTATGTCTACATTCAACGCTGCATTTTGGTCCGACCCTTACTCCTCCTCCTCGGATTAGACAGCCGTTACACTAGGAAGAGTCTTGGTGGTTCCAAACTTCTTCTATTTAAGAATGATGGAGGCCACTGTGTTCTTGGGGACCTTAAATGCTGAAGACATTTTTTGGTACCCTTCCTCAGATCTGTGCCTCGACACAATCCTGTCTTGGAGCTCTACGGACAATTCCTTCGACCTCATATCTTGGTTTTTGCTCTGACGTGCACTGTCAACTGTGGGATCTTATATAGACAGGTGTGTGCCTTTCCAAATCCTGTCCAATCAATTGAATTTACCACAGGTGGACTCCAATAAAGTTGTAGAAACATCTCAAGGATGATCAATGGAAACAGGATGCACCTGAGCTTAATATTGAATCTCAGAGCAAAGGGTCTTAATACTTACGTAAATAAGGTATTTCTAAAAAGCTGTTTTCGCTTTTGCCATTATGGGGTTTTGTGTGTAGATTGCTGAGGATTTTATTTATAAGGCTATAATGTAACAAAATGTGAAAAAAGTAAAGGAGTCTGAATACTTTCCTAAGGCACTGTATATATATACACACACATACATACAGTTGAAGTCAGAAGTTTACATACACCTTAGCCAAATACATTTAAACTCAGTTTTTCACAATTCTTGACATTTAATCCTAGTAAAAATTCCCTGTCTTAGATCAGTTAGGATCACCACTTCATTTTAAGAATGTGAAATGTCAGAATAATAGTTGAGAGAATGATTTATTTCAGATTTTATTTCTTTCATCACATTCCCAGGGGGTCAGAAGTTTACATAGTAAACTAGTACTAGGTAGCATTGCCTTTAAATTGTTTAACCTGGGTCAAACGTTTCAGGTAGACTTCCACAAGCTTCCCACAATAAGTTGGGTGAATTTTGTTCCATTCCTCCTGACAGAGCTGGTGTAACTGAGTCAGGTTTGCAGGCCTCCTTGCTCGCACACGCTTTTTCAGTTCTGCCCACAAATTTTCTATGGGATTGAGGTCAGGGCATTGTGATGGCCACTCCAATACCTTGACTTTGTTGTCCTTAAGCCATTTTGCCACAACGTTGGAAGTATGCTTGGTGTCATTGTCCATTTGGAAGAACCATTTGCGACCAAGCTTTAACTTCCTGACTGATGTCTTGAGATGTTGCTTCAACATATCCAGATAATTTTCCATCCTCATGTTGCTGATCTATTTTGTGAAGTGCACCAGTCCCTCCTGCAGCAAAGCACCCCCACAACATGATGCTGCAACCCCCATGCTTCACGTTTGGGATGGTGTTCTTCGGCTTGTTAGCCTCCCCCTTTTTCCTCCAAACATAACGATGGTCATTATGGCCAAACAGTTCTATTTTTGTTTCATCAGACCAGAGGACATTTCTCAGAAAAGTACGATCATTGTTCCCATGTGCAGTTGCAAACCGTAGTGTGGCTTTTTTTATGGCGGTTTTGGAGCAGTGGCTTCTTCCTTACTGAGCGGCCTTTCAGGTTATGTCGATATAGGACTCATTTTACATTGGATATACATACATACATACATACATACATACATACATACATACATACATACATACATACATACATACATACATACATACATACATACATACATACATACATACAGTCTCTGGCCGCTGCAGCTTTCCCCTCTCTCACAGTGCAACCACCGCACCATCGCAGAGAAAGGTGAGATACATGAGGTCATAGATATATAATTACTAGAACAGGATAAGCCCTCGGACCACTGCCATTTGAAGTGCACTCATGGGTTAATTCAATATGGGTGTCATTCTGTTTCTATGCCTGGGGGGTTCTATTCAGTCAAGTTCTATCAGATAGAGTTGTGACTGAGACATCGAGTGTAACATTTTTACCTCTCTTTTTTAACATTTCTAATCCTTTCCTCTGCAGGCCTATAGTGAATGAGTGTGGACTGAGAAACCGTATCTCATCCCCCGTCTCTCTCTAGCCCTCTCTCTCTCTCTCTCTCTCTTTCTCTCTATCCCACCTCTCTCTCCCGCTATCTCTTTGTGCCAGGATGAAGGTAATTATATTGTAGATGATGCCCAGAGTGGTTTTTAATGGTTATTGCCTTCTCCCCCTCTCTCTCTTTCTCTCTCTATCCTCTCTTCCCGTCCAGGTCTGCCCATCAAAGCGGGGAGGTCCATGGTGTACAGTGCGCTTCCTTCAGCCTCGGAACGCACCCCATCCCGGCCTAAAGTCACAGAGAAGATCGTGTTGGGTTCCTATGGCAACTCGGCCTTCCAGCCAATCACGGCCAGCTGTAAGATTGTCCCACAGGGTCAGGCGTCCAGGCCCCTCCGTGTCCCCTGGGAAATCCTTTCAGCCAATCACAATGAGCTGTAAGATTGTGTCAGGTAACTATCTACCAATGGGATTTGTTGGTATTGGAACGGAAGGAGGAAGAGAGGTAGATAAGGGGTGGAACTGTTGAATGATTCAGTAGTTTTATTTGGATTTTTGTTATGGTAGTCAGTTTATTTCATTCATGTTATATGTTTTCTTATTCAAACAGAAGAAATTACCAGTCAATCTCAGTTTAAAAACTCTGAGATTGAAATGGGGTTCAATTTCTAAGTTGGGGCACACAAATGCCTAAGGGGAAATCTTTAGATACATTGGCTGTTGAAACTAAAGCACAACTTGTGATTGTTCATAGCCTGTATTTGCGAGGATTCAGAGCTTTAGAAAAGTAAATGTTTCAGGGCTAAGACACATCAATAACGTTTGCTGGCCGAGAGTATTTAGCACCTCTAAACGTCATTTGCGAACCGAGTGTGCACCGATTTTACGTGTACAATAGCCTGAAAAATGTGGTCAGTTAGCCGTCTACAGCTGGCGGTCCCTAAAACACAGCGTGCTAAACGGCAGGCAGACGAATGCTAGATCCACATTTGGTGCGACGTGTGCGAGCCTTTATAAAGAATATCTTTACAATGAGCAGCGTGTTTTTGATTTGTTTTGGTCCGAAAGGTTCACCCATCTCCACACCCAGCCACTCTCCCCTCCCCTCCCCTGAACCCTCACCTCCACCCCTGTACACACCGAACAGGGATCCTCCGTACTCAAAAACCCTTACATAATCGACGACAAGCCTGCTAGGTCATCGGGATGGCAATAACCTCCTTCACTGCCTCCACAGGTATGCTACTGCTCCGCTCTGACTAGAATGAAGTCCTTCTAAACACTGAGCTATGGCCAGTTTGGTGTTTTCCCAATAATGGTGAAAGTTAGGATTTAGGTGGGGTAATCTGATCCTAGATCTGAGCCTAAGTGCAACTTCTATACTGAGCTCTCTGCTTGTCTATAGGGAGTTATCCTCTCCTTTTGGGTCAGTTCCTGCAGCACTATAAGAGACTGTGCTGTGGACTCTGTGCCTCCCACACAGCACCTGATAATGCTGTTTTAGACTCTTCTCAGCCACTGTATTTCCAACACTCCCCTTCCACAGACCAATGTCTGCTACACCCCAAGGCTGAATCTAGTGCACTCTGTCGTGGACATTTCAGTACTGAGAGAGACTTGGACAATTATTCAAGCAATCATCTTTATTTAACTTGGATTAATTATTGCAATAATGAAACCGTCGACCCCACACTCCAAAGTGTGTTGCCGAGTGCTTAACTGATAATGAAAAAACAGATCTTATATAGGCCCTAAAAAATGCAGTCAGTCATTTCTACCCTTCCCATAAGCCACCTTGGTCCATCTCCAAGTTATCTGCACAGGATGTTGTTTTACTTCCAACCCGGCTTAGTTTCCCAGATGCCAGGAAGATGAGACAATGAGGCATTGTTCTAAACTCTTCCAGGCTATCTCTAGCTCGGGTCACACACCACATCTTGTCTCCAGGCTATTTCTCCTCCCTTACTGATAACTGCCCTCCTCCTCTCTCCTCTTGTCCTCTCCTCTCCTCCCTTACTGATAACTGCCCTCCTTTCCTCTCCTCTCTCCTCTTGTCCTCTCCTCCCTTACTGATAACTGCCCTCCTTTCCTCTCCTCTCTTCTCTTGTCCTCTCCTCTCCTCCCTTACTGATAACTGCCCTCCTTTCCTCTCCTCTCTCCTCTTGTCCTCTTCTCTCCCTTACTGATAACTGCCCTCCTCCTCTCTCCTCTTGTCCTCTCACCTCCCTTACTGATAACTGCCCTCCTTTCCTCTCCTCTCTCCTCTTGTCCTCTCCTCCCTTACTGATAACTGCCCCCCTCTCCTCTCTCCTCTTGTCCTGTCCTCCCTTACTGATAACTGCCCTCCTCTCCTCTCTCCTCTTGTCCTGTCCTCCCTTACTGATAACTGCCCTCCTCTCCTCTCTCCTCTTGTCCTGTCCTCCCTTACTGATAACTGCCCTCCTCTCCTCTCTCCTCTTGTCCTCTCCTCCCTTACTGATAACTGCCCTCCTTTCCTCTCCTCTCTCCTCTTGTCCTGTCCTCCCTTACTGATAACTGCCCTCCTCTCCTCTCTCCTCTTGTCCTGTCCTCCCTTACTGATAACTGCCCTTCTCTCCTCTCTCCTCTTGTCCTCTCACCTCCCTTACTGATAACTGCCCTCCTTTCCTCTCCTCTCTCCTCTTGTCCTGTCCTCCCTTACTGATAACTGCCCTCCTCTCCTCTCTCCTCTTGTCCTGTCCTCCCTTACTGATAACTGCCCTTCTCTCCTCTCTTCTCTTGTCCTCACCTCCCTTACTGATAACTGCCCTCTTCTCCTCTCTCCTCTTGTCCTCTCACCTCTCTTACTGATAACTGCCCTCCTCTCCTCTCTCCTCTTGTCCTCTCCTCCCTTACTGATAACTGCCCCCCTCTCCTCTCTCCTCTTGTCCTCTCACCTCTCTTACTGATAACTGCCCCCCTCTCCTCTTGTCCTCTCACCTCTCTTACTGATAACTGCCCTCCTCTCCTCTCTTCTCTTGTCCTCACCTCCCTTACTGATAACTGCCCTCCTCTCCCCTCCCCTCATACCGATAACTGCCCTTCGTACTACTGTACCACAGTTGACTAGTGTTCTCTAACTCTCCAACCCTGAACCCTTACAGTTGACTAGTGTTCTCTAACTCTCCAACCCTGAACCCTTACAGTTGACTAGTGTTCTCTAACTCTCCAACCCTGAACCCTTACAGTTGACTAGTGTTCTCTAACTCTCCAACCCTGAACCCTTACAGTTGACTAGTGTTCTCTAACTCTCCAACCCTGAACCCTTACAGTTGACTAGTATTCTCCAACTCTCCAACCCTGAACCCTTACAGTTGACTAGTGTTCTCTAACTCTCCAACCCTGAACCCTTACAGTTGACTAGTGTTCTCTAACTCTCCAACCCTGAACCCTTACAGTTGACTAGTGTTCTCTAACTCTCCAACCCTGAACCCTTACAGTTGACTAGTGTTCTCTAACTCTCCAACCCTGAACCCTTACAGTTGACTAGTGTTCTCTAACTCTCCAACCCTGAACCCTTACAGTTGACTAGTGTTCTCTAACTCTCCAACCCTGAACCCTTACAGTTGACTAGTGTTCTCTAACTCTCCAACCCTGAAACCTTACAGTTGACTAGTGTTCTCTAACTCTCCAACCCTGAACCCTTACAGTTGACTAGTGTTCTCTAACTCTCCAACCCTGAAACCGTACAGTTGACTAGTGTTCTCTAACTCTCCAACCCTGAACCCTTACAGTTGACTAGTGTTCTCTAACTCTCCAACCCTGAACCCGTACAGTTGACTAGTGTTCTCTAACTCTCCAACCCTGAAACCTTACAGTTGACTAGTGTTCTCTAACTCTCCAACCCTGAACCCTTACAGTTGACTAGTGTTCTCTAACTCTCCAACCCTGAAACCTTACAGTTGACTAGTGTTCTCTAACTCTCCAACCCTGAACCCTTACAGTTGACTAGTGTTCTCTAACTCTCCAACCCTGAACCCTTACAGTTGACTAGTGTTCTCTAACTCTCCAACCCTGAACCCTTACAGTTGACTAGTGTTCTCTAACTCTCCAACCCTGAACCCTTACAGTTGACTAGTGTTCTCTAACTCTCCAACCCTGAACCCTTACAGTTGACTAGTGTTCTCTAACTCTCCAACCCTGAAACCTTACAGTTGACTAGTGTTCTCTAACTCTCCAACCCTGAACCCTTACAGTTGACTAGTGTTCTCTAACTCTCCAACCCTGAACCCTTACAGTTGACTAGTGTTCTCTAACTCTCCAACCCTGAACCTTTACAGTTGACTAGTGTTCTCTAACTCTCCAACCCTGAACCCTTACAGTTGACTAGTGTTCTCTAACTCTCCAACCCTGAACCCTTACAGTTGACTAGTGTTCTCTAACTCTCCAACCCTAAACCCTTACAGTTGACTAGTGTTCTCTAACTCTCCAACCCTGAACCCTTACAGTTGACTAGTGTTCTCTAACTCTCCAACCCTGAAACTTTACAGTTGACTAGTGTTCTCTAACTCTCCAACCCTGAAACCTTACAGTTGACTAGTGTTCTCTAACTCTCCAACCCTGAACCCTTACAGTTGACTAGTGTTCTCTAACTCTCCAACCCTGAACCCTTACAGTTGACTAGTGTTCTCTAACTCTCCAACCCTGAACCCTTACAGTTGACTAGTGTTCTCTAACTCTCCAACCCTGAACCCTTACAGTTGACTAGTGTTCTCTAACTCTCCAACCCTGAACCTTTACAGTTGACTAGTGTTCTCTAACTCTCCAACCCTGAACCCTTACAGTTGACTAGTGTTCTCTAACTCTCCAACCCTGAACCCTTACAGTTGACTAGTGTTCTCTAACTCTCCAACCCTGAACCCTTACAGTTGACTAGTGTTCTCTAACTCTCCAACCCTGAACCCTTACAGTTGACTAGTGTTCTCTAACTCTCCAACCCTGAACCCTTACAGTTGACTAGTGTTCTCTAACTCTCCAACCCTGAACCCTTACAGTTGACTAGTGTTCTCTAACTCTCCAACCCTGAACCCTTACAGTTGACTAGTGTTCTCTAACTCTCCAACCCTGAACCCTTACAGTTGACTAGTGTTCTCTAACTCTCCAACCCTGAACCCTTACAGTTGACTAGTGTTCTCTAACTCTCCAACCCTGAACCCTTACAGTTGACTAGTGTTCTCTAACTCTCCAACCCTGAACCTTTACAGTTGACTAGTGTTCTCTAACTCTCCAACCCTGAACCCTTACAGTTGACTAGTGTTCTCTAACTCTCCAACCCTGAACCCTTACAGTTGACTAGTGTTCTCTAACTCTCCAACCCTAAACCCTTACAGTTGACTAGTGTTCTCTAACTCTCCAACCCTGAACCCTTACAGTTGACTAGTGTTCTCTAACTCTCCAACCCTGAAACTTTACAGTTGACTAGTGTTCTCTAACTCTCCAACCCTGAAACCTTACAGTTGACTAGTGTTCTCTAACTCTCCAACCCTGAACCCTTACAGTTGACTAGTGTTCTCTAACTCTCCAACCCTGAACCCTTACAGTTGACTAGTGTTCTCTAACTCTCCAACCCTGAACCCTTACAGTTGACTAGTGTTCTCTAACTCTCCAACCCTGAACCCTTACAGTTGACTAGTGTTCTCTAACTCTCCAACCCTGAACCTTTACAGTTGACTAGTGTTCTCTAACTCTCCAACCCTGAACCCTTACAGTTGACTAGTGTTCTCTAACTCTCCAACCCTGAACCCTTACAGTTGACTAGTGTTCTCTAACTCTCCAACCCTGAACCCTTACAGTTGACTAGTGTTCTCTAACTCTCCAACCCTGAACCCTTACAGTTGACTAGTGTTCTCTAACTCTCCAACCCTGAACCCTTACAGTTGACTAGTGTTCTCTAACTCTCCAACCCTGAACCCTTACAGTTGACTAGTGTTCTCTAACTCTCCAACCCTGAACCCTTACAGTTGACTAGTGTTCTCTAACTCTCCAACCCTGAACCCTTACAGTTGACTAGTGTTCTCTAACTCTCCAACCCTGAACCCTTACAGTTGACTAGTGTTCTCTAACTCTCCAACCCTGAACCCTTACAGTTGACTAGTGTTCTCTAACTCTCCAACCCTGAACCCTTACAGTTGACTAGTGTTCTCTAACTCTCCAACTCTGAACCCTTACAGTTGACTAGTGTTCTCTAACTCTCCAACCCTGAACCTTTACAGTTGACTAGTGTTCTCTAACTCTCCAACCCTGAACCCTTACAGTTGACTAGTGTTCTCTAACTCTCCAACCCTGAACCCTTACAGTTGACTAGTGTTCTCTAACTCTCCAACCCTGAACCCTTACAGTTGACTAGTGTTCTCTAACTCTCCAACCCTGAACCCTTACAGTTGACTAGTGTTCTCTAACTCTCCAACCCTGAACCCTTACAGTTGACTAGTGTTCTCTAACTCTCCAACCCTGAACCCTTACAGTTGACTAGTGTTCTCTAACTCTCCAACCCTGAACCCTTACAGTTGACTAGTGTTCTCTAACTCTCCAACCCTGAACCCTTACAGTTGACTAGTGTTCTCTAACTCTCCAACCCTGAACCCTTACAGTTGACTAGTGTTCTCTAACTCTCCAACCCTGAACCCTTACAGTTGACTAGTGTTCTCTAACTCTCCAACCCTGAACCCGTACAGTTGACTAGTGTTCTCTAACTCTCCAACCCTGAACCCTTACAGTTGACTAGTGTTCTCTAACTCTCCAACCCTGAACCCTTACAGTTGACTAGTGTTCTCTAACTCTCCAACCCTGAACCCTTACAGTTGACTAGTGTTCTCTAACTCTCCAACCCTGAACCCTTACAGTTGACTAGTGTTCTCTAACTCTCCAACCCTGAACCCTTACAGTTGACTAGTGTTCTCTAACTCTCCAACCCTGAACCCTTACAGTTGACTAGTGCTTATTTTTGTAGAGCGCACGTGACTCGCCTCGCAAGTAATATAACTAGTAATATACTGTGTTACTTTCCATTCAAAGTAATATAACTAGTAATATACTGTGTTACTTTCCATTCAAAGTAATATAACTAGTAATATACTGTGTTACTTTCCATTAAAAGTAATATAACTAGTAATATACTGTTACTTTCCATTCAAAGTAATATTGTAAAGTAACCCGTTACTTTTGTTACATGTAATGACATGTATTATATTACCTTTTCAAATAACGAATCCCAACAGTGGCTTAGGAAATACTTTAGTTTCTCTCTTTCTCTCGATACCTTAGTAAATTTAACCCACCTAAAGCCTTTGAATTGAATGTATTTGGCTGCGTTTACACAGGCAGCCCAATTCTGATCTTTTGCCCAATTAGTGGCTAAAGATCTGATCTGATTAGTCAAAAGATCAATTCGTGACTGTGTAAAAGCAGCCCTTGTGACCCACAGAGTGACTAAAACCAGTGCTTCTACCCCGACCAACAGATATTTTGATTGATTACTGCTCTATGTCTTTCCGTATTACAGGAAGTCTTACAGCCAAGCAGTCGGGTGCGGCCCAGGGCACTCGCTCTCCGGCCCCCAAGGTTCACACAGACAGCTTCCTGTCCTCAGGGGTCAAGGTGAGTTACACAGAGGTCACACAGAAGTCACTCAAAGGTCAGTATGTGTGTCTAAGTGGAATAAGAGTCTTTGTTATGAGTATAACTGGCATCTTAACCTCCACATTCTGAAACGGCCCTTCGTCACTAAGACGTGTCTATTCCAAGTGCAAAGGTTTCTTTGACAGTAGAAACTTTATAGAAGTCTATCAGACTGGGTTGATTTAAAGTTGAAAGTCCTCCAGGACTGATTTCCTCTGTCTTCACCGCTCATGAGTACTTTTCATAGAGCTCTTTCAGACCTAACAGTGTTTAGCTTCCAGGAGCGGAGTGTCAGACCAAACCCAGCAGTGGTGGGCTTCCAGGAGCGGAGTGTCAGACCAAACCCAGCAGTGGTGGGCTTCCAGGAGCGGAGTGTCAGACCAAACCCAGCAGTGGTGGGCTTCCAGGAGCGGAGTGTCAGACCAAACCCACCAGTGGTGAGCTTCCAGGAGCGGAGTGTCAGACCAAACCCACCAGTGGTGGGCTTCCAGGAGCGGAGTGTCAGACCAAACCCACCAGTGGTGGGCTTCCAGGAGCGGAGTGTCAGACCAAACCCACCAGTGGTGGGCTTCCAGGAGCGGAGTGTCAGACCAAACCCACCAGTGGTGGGCTTCCAGGAGCGGAGTGTCAGACCAAACCCAGCAGTGGTGGGCTTCCAGGAGCGGAGTGTCAGACCAAACCCACCAGTGGTGGGCTTCCAGGAGCGGAGTGTCAGACCAAACCCAGCAGTGGTGGGCTTCCAGGAGCGGAGTGTCAGACCAAACCCAGTAGTACTGCCACGATGTTGTCCTTTATGTTCCAATGTGATTGGCTGTCTCCTCCCAGATGGGTCTCTGTGATTGGCTGTCTCCTCCCAGATGGGTCTCTGTGATTGGCTGTCTCCTCCCAGATGGGTCTCTGTGATTGGCTTTCTCCTCCCAGATGGGTCTCTGTGATTGGCTGTCTCCTCCCAGATGGGTCTCTGTGTGGCATAGTCACTTGCTGTCTCTGTAGACACTTCCTTCCTGTAACAACACACACCTATTAATAGTGTGCCACCCTGCCAGGGTGCTGTCCTCAGCAGCAGTGAGCAGCCACTTGGCAAGCTGTTTAAATGGGACATCAGTCTGAGAGGGGATGGGAGAGGCATTGCAGAGAGAATAACTGCACGTTTGTATCACACATCCACACACACACACAGATGGAAAGAGAGAGACCATGTCAAACTCCTGTAATACAATCCACCCACTCCCACATCTTCTCTCCACAGATGATACAACACAGTTTCAGGGCAGATGCCAGTTATTTCTAGTCTGTTTGGAACGGGACAGAATGTAGAAGGAATATTACAACACAGTTTCAGGGTTATTTGTAGTCTTTCTAGTCTGTTTGGAACGGGACAGAATGTAGAATGAATATTTCTATTAGCTAAAAATCAGTGGGCACACTTGGCTTACGTAGAATGCATAGAAACTGTTTCTTTTACCTGTGTTTGTCCTGTCTGTGATGTTCCATCTCTATGCTCTCTTCCTCTGCAGGTCATTATCAAGCAGGAGCCGGGAGAAGTTCCCACTCGAGCAGCAGCAGATGGTTTCCACGGTAACGGCAGCCCAGCAGTTTGGTCGCAGTGAAGGGAAGTCACTTGATCTCCATATCGCCACAGAGACAGACAGGAGGGGCCACCTGGGCGGGGGCCACAACCAGCAAGGTATCAGACAAACATACACTCACGCACACATATGGTTCACAGCCAATGAGCAAGGTATCAAAGAGCAATGGTTTTGACCTGTTAAAATACATCTCCCATGTTTCCCCCCTTCAGGTTCTGGGTACCCCTGTAGGCTCCGCCCTCCAGGTGCTGGGTATCCCTGTAGGCTCCGCCCTCCAGGTGCTGGGTTTCCCTGTAGGCTCCGCCCTCCAGGTGCTGGGTATCAGCGGGGTATCAGGCCATTGTCAGCGGGGCGGCCGATAGCATTGTGGGTCAGCAGGTCATTGTTAAGGCAACTGGGGCCACAGGGGGAACAGGAAAGAGTGGAGGTGAGGGTCCACACACACACACACACACACACACACACACACACACACACACACACACACACACACACACACACACACACATAACACACACATAACACACATACACACACACACACACATACAAACAAACAGGAAAAAAGGTGTCTCTTTACCTGAGACACGTAAATACCAAGCAACACTCTTGACAGACGCCCACTGTCACAAACTCTCCTTAAAAAGCACCCATCCACACAAATGCTCATTCACATGCTCCCACACAGCTCTTCTGACTGATGTTTCATTCACATGCTCCCACACAGCTTTTCTGACTGATGTTTCATTCACATGCTCCCACATAGCTCTTCTGACTGATGTTCCATTCACATACTCCCACACAGCTCTTCTGACTGATGTTTCATTCACATGCTCCCACACAGCTCTTCTGACTGATGTTCCATTCACATGCTCCCACATAGCTCTTCTGACTGATGTTCCATTCACATACTCCCACACAGCTCTTCTGACTGATGTTTCATTCACATGCTCCCACACAGCTCTTCTGACTGATGTTCCATTCACATGCTCCCACACAGCTCTTCTGACTGATGTTTCATTCACATGTTCCCACACAGCTCTTCTGACCGATGTTCCATTCACATGCTCCCACACAGCTCTTCTGACTGATGTTTCATTCACATGCTCCCACACAGCTCTTCTGACTGATGTTTCATTCACATGTTCCCACACAGCTCTTCTGACTGATGTTTCATTCACATGCTCCCACACAGCTCTTCTGACTGATGTTTCATTCACATGCTCCCACACAGCTCTTCTGACTGATGTTCCATTCACATGCTCCCACACAGCTCTTCTGACTGATGTTCCATTCACATGTTCCCACACAGCTCTTCTGACTGATGTTCCATTCACATGCTCCCACACAGCTCTTCTGACTGATGTTCCATTCACATACTCCCACACAGCTCTTCTGACTGATGTTCCATTCACATACTCCCACACAGCTCTTCTGACTGATGTTCCATTCACATGTTCCCACACAGCTCTTCTGACTGATGTTCCATTCACATGCTCCCACACAGCTCTTCTGACTGATGTTCCATTCACATGCTCCCACACAGCTCTTCTGACTGATGTTCCATTCACATGCTCCCACACAGCTCTTCTGACTGATGTTTCATTCACATACTCCCACACAGCTCTTCTGACTGATGTTCCATTCACATACTCCCACACAGCTCTTCTGACTGATGTTTCATTCACATACTCCCACACAGCTCTTCTGACTGATGTTTCATTCACATGCTCCCACACAGCTCTTCTGACTGATGTTTCATTCACATACTCCCACACAGCTCTTCTGACTGATGTTTCATTCACATGCTCCCACACAGCTCTTCTGACTGATGTTTCATTCACATACTCCCACACAGCTCTTCTGACTGATGTTTCATTCACATTCTCCCACACAGCTCTTCTGACTGATGTTTCATTCACATACTCCCACACAGCTCTTCTGACTGATGTTTCATTCACATACTCCCACACAGCTCTTCTGACTGATGTTTCATTCACATGCTCCCACACAGCTCTTCTGACTGATGTTTCTGCATTTTCTCTGTTGTGGGTGTCTCTCTCTCTCGCTCGCTCTATCTCTGTTTAGTTCCACTTTTTTCTTTCTTTCCCTTTCCCCAACTTTATCTACAACATTATCCCCCATTTATTGCCTCTCTTTCATTCCTTCTCTCTCTCTCTCTCTCTCTCTCTCTCTCTCTCTCTCTCGCTCTCTCCCCTCCCAGTGATGGCGACCCTCCAGCTGCCAGTCAACAACCTTGCCAACCTGCTCGCGGGCACCAAGCTCTATGTCACCACCAACAGCAATAATCCCTCAGGGAAGCTGCTCATATCACAGGGAGACATCCTCCTAGCCTCCAACTAGTAACATACACACCATTATTCTCACAAACTCCTGTCCTGGCTCCTGTCCTCTCTCCTGTCTTCTCTCCTGTCCTCTCTCCTGTCCTGGCCCCTGTCCTGGCTCCTGTCCTGGCTCCTGTCCTCTCTCCTGTCCTGGCTCCTGTCCTCTCTCCTGTCCTCTCTCCTGTCCTCTTTCCTGTCCTCTCCTGTCCTCTCTCCTGTCCTGGCTCCTGTCCTCTCTCCTGTCCTCTCTCCTGTCCTCTTTCCTGTCCTCTCCTGTCCTCTCTCCTGTCCTGGCTCCTGTCCTCTCTCCTGTCCTCTCTCCTGTCCTCTTTCCTGTCCTCTCCTGTCCTCTCTCCTGTCCTGGCTCCTGTCCTCTCTCCTGTCCTCTCTCCTGTCCTCTTTCCTGTCCTCTCCTGTCCTCTCTCCTGTCCTGGCTCCTGTCCTCTCTCCTGTCCTCTCTCCTGTCCTCTCTCCTGTCCTCTCTCCTGTCCTCTCTCCTGTCCTCTCCTGTCCTCTCTCCTGTCCTCTCTCCTGTCCTCTCTCCTGTCCTCTCTCCTGTCCTGGCTCCTGTCCTCTCTCCTGTCCTCTCTCCTGTCCTCTCTCCTGTCCTCTCTCCTGTCCTGGCTCCTGTCCTCTTTCCTGTCCTCTTTCCTGTCCTCTCTCCTGTCCTCTCTCCTGTCCTCTCTCCTGTCCTCTCTCCTGTCCTCTCTCCTGTCCTGGCTCCTGTCCTCTCTCCTGTCCTCTCTCCTGTCCTCTCTCCTGTCCTCTTTCCTGTCCTCTCCTGTCCTCTCTCCTGTCCTCTCTCCTGTCCTCTCTCCTGTCCTCTCTCCTGTCCTCTCTCCTGTCCTGGCTCCTGTCCTCTCTCCTGTCCTCTCTCCTGTCCTCTCTCCTGTCCTCTTTCCTGTCCTCTCCTGTCCTCTCTCCTGTCCTCTCTCCTGTCCTCTCTCCTGTCCTCCTGTCCTCTCTCCTGTCCTCTCTCCTGTCCTCTCTCCTGTCCTCTCTCCTGTCCTCTCTCCTGTCCTCTTTCCTGTCCTCTCCTGTCCTCTCTCCTGTCCTCTCTCCTGTCCTCTTTCCTGTCCTGGCTCCTGTCCTCTCTCCTGTCCTCTCTCCTGTCCTCTCTCCTGTCCTCTCTCCTGTCCTCTCTCCTGTCTTCTCTCCTGTCCTCTCTCCTGTCCTCTCTCCTGTCCTCTCTCCTGTCTTCTCTCCTGTCCTCTCTCCTGTCCTCTCTCCTGTCTTCTCTCCTGTCCTCTCTCCTGTCCTCTCTCCTGTCCTCTCTCCTGTCCTCTCTCCTGTCCTGGCTCCTGTCCTCTCTCCTGTCCTCTCTCCTGTCCTCTCTCCTGTCCTCGCTCCTGTCCTCTCTCCTGTCCTCTCTCCTGTCCTCTCTCCTGTCCTCTCTCCTGTCCTCTCTCCTGTCCTCCCTCCTGTCCTCTCTCCTGTCCTCTCTCCTGTCCTGGCTCCTGTCCTCTCTCCTGTCCTCTTTCCTGTCCTCTCCTGTCCTCTCTCCTGTCCTCTCTCCTGTCCTCTCTTTCTTTAATTTCTTATTTTCTTCACCCTCTTCTCCCCTTTGTCCATTTTCTGTCTCCTTCTCCCAGCTTTGTTCTTTCTCCTCTGCCTCCACATCTCTCTAACAAACAGTCCCATCCTGCTGACTGTGTGATAGCAGTCTATAGGTGTATTATACTGAAGGAGATGTGTGTTCTGCCTTTCAGATCTCCTCCTCCAGCAGTCTGCCCTCTAACCTCTCCTGTACATCACACCTCCTCAAACAGACCATGCAGGTACAGACACACTTCAACGACAACAACCACCCCAGCCACTGCCTGTTCACCCCGCTATCATCCAGAAGGCCAGGTCAGTACAGGTGCATCAAAGCTGGGACTGAGAGACTGAAAAACAGTTAAATAGCCATCACTAGCACATTAAACTGTTAAATAGCCATCACTAGCACATTAAAGGCTGCTGCCAACATACATAGACTAGAAATCACTGTCCACTTTAATAATGGAACACTAGTCACTTTAATAATGTTTACATATCTTGCATTACTCATCTCATATGTATATACTGTATTCTATACTATTCTACTGTATCTTAGTCTATGCCGCTCTGACATCGCTCATCCAAATATTTATATGTTCTTAATTCTATTCCTTTACTTAGATTTGTGTGTATTGGCTATATGTTGTGTAATTTATTAGATATTACTGCTCTGTCGGAGCTATAAACACAAGCATTTCACAACACTTGCAGTAACATCTGCTAAACACGTGTATGTGACCGATACAATTTGATTTGATTTGACAGGCGCGCGTGCACACACACACACACACACACACACACACACACACACACACACACACACACACACACACACACACACACAGATTTGCCTTCATCCTCAAAACAGAACCCACAGGTACACACACCTCCTCTCTCTCTCTGTTCATCCTGTTATCCTCTTCAAATAATCATTGAGTAAAACTAGCTGCTGTCTTTCATTTACCCTCTCACCCCCTTCTGTCTTTCTGTCTTTCATTTACCCTCTCACCCCCTTCTGTCTTTCTGTCTTTCATTTACCCTCTCATCCCCTTCTGTCTTTCTGTCTTTCATTTACCCTCTCACCCCCTTCTGTCTTTCTGTCTTTCATTTACCCTCTCACCCCCTTCTGTCTTTCTGTCTTTCATTTACCCTCTCACCCCCTTCTGTCTTTCTGTCTTTCATTTACCCTCTCACCCCATTCTCTCTTTCTGTCTTTCATTTACCCTCTCACCCCATTCTCTCTTTCTGTCTTTCATTTACCCTCTCACCCCCTTCTGTCTTTCTGTCTTTCATTTACCCTCTCACCCCATTCTCTCTTTCTGTCTTTCATTTACCCTCTCACCCCATTCTCTCTTTCTGTCTTTCATTTACCCTCTCACCCCCTTCTGTCTTTCATTTACCCTCTCACCCCATTCTGTCTTTCATTTACCCTCTCACCCCATTCTCTCTTTCTGTCTTTCATTTACCCTCTCACCCCATTCTGTTTTTCATTTACCCTCTCACCCCATTCTCTCTTTCTGTCTTTCATTTACCCTCTCACCCCATTCTGTCTTTTATTTACCCTCTCACCCCATTCTGTCTTTTATTTACCCTCTCACCCCATTCTGTCTTTCATTTACCCTCTCACCCCATTCTGTCTTTCATTTACCCTCTCACCCCATTCTCTCTTTCTGTCTTTCATTTACCCTCTCACCCCATTCTGTCTTTCATTTACCCTCTCACCCCATTCTGTCTTTCATTTACCCTCTCACCCCATTCTGTCTTTCATTTACCCTCTCACCCCATTCTGTCTTTCATTTACCCTCTCACCCCATTCTGTCTTTCATTTACCCTCTCACCCCATTCTGTCTTTCATTTACCCTCTCACCCCATTCTGTCTTTCATTTACCCTCTCACCCCATTCTGTCTTTCTGTCTTTCATCTCATATTGTTGAGGAGAGTCTCATGTCATGCTCAGAGAGCCCTGTAGAGAGCCCTGTAGAGAGCCCTGTAGACGGCCCTGTAGACGGCCCTGTAGAGAGCCCTGTAGAGAGCCCTGTAGACAACCCTGCAGAGAGCCCTGTAGAGAGCCCTGTAGAGAGCCCTGTAGACGGCCCTGTAGACGGCCCTGTAGAGAGCCCTGTAGAGAGCCCTGTAGAGAGCCCTGTAGACAACCCTGCAGAGAGCCCTGTAGACGACTCTGTAGAGAGCCCTGTAGACGGCCCTGCAGAGAGCACTGTAGACAGCCCTGTGGACAGCCCTGTAGACGGCCCTGCAGAGAGCACTGTAGACGGCCCTGTAGAGCCTGTCTTTAGTATTCTGGCATTGATTGATCCTGTTGTATCTATCTATAGGCCTTTATTAGATACATTCATTACCAAGCCATTGATCCAGCTCTCTGCTCTGGAACAATGCTGTCTCTGCATTTACACAACTACTACTAATGAGGTCTCTGTGCTTCCTCAGTTCATCTCTTCCTTCCACATACAATCTAAATCTGGGGCAGAGATCATTTCAAGTCACCGCTCGCTCTCCTCACTCTGACGTCAGTCGAACTTTAGGGAAAAATCTTTAGGCTTTGTCACCGGGTTGCCCCCAGAGAGTAGGGACAAATTTAAACATCCTCTTTCTTTCCACTGCTCTATCGGTCGGTAGAAAACGTATGTAGTGCTGCACACACCTCCTACATCCTCAAACAGCCTAACTAAAGGTTTCACCACACACACACACCTCCTATATCCTCAAACAGCCTAACTAAAGGTTTCACCACACACACACACACACACCTCTTACATCCTCAAACAGCCTAACTAAAGGTTTCACCCACACCTTTAATCTGCCTGGTGACACCCATTCACCACCACCCCCACCACACACACACACCTCCTATATCCTCAAACAGCCTAACTAAAGTTTCACCACACACACACACACACCTCCTACATCCTCAAACAGCCTAACTAAAGGTTTCACCACACACACTGCCTAACTTCTGAATGAACAATAAATAAACAACACAGTCCCTCTCCACACTCCTAAACCCTAATCAAACACATTTAACTCTCAGATAGTATTATAAAACCCCGTTGCTGCTGCTGTTATCTTGTATCGTTAGCGTTGTATCGTTAGCCATGTATCGTTAGCCATGTATCGTTAGCCATGTATCGTTAGCGTTGTATCGTTAGTGTTGTATTGTTATAGTGTTGTATCGTTAGTGGTGTATCGTTAGCGTTGTATCGTTAGCGTTGTATCGTTAGCCATGTATCGTTAGCCATGTATCGTTAGCGTTGTATCGTTAGTGTTGTATTGTTATAGTGTTGTATCGTTAGTGGTGTATCGTTAGCATTGTATCGTTAGCGTTGTATCGTTAGTGTTGTATTGTTATAGTGTTGTATCGTTAGTGTTGTATCGTTAGCGTTGTATCGTTAGCGTTGTATCGTTAGCCTTGTATCGTTAGCGTTGTATCGTTAGCGTTGTATCGTTAGCATTGTATCGTTAGCGTTGTATCGTTAGCGTTGTATCGTTAGTGTTGTATTGTTATAGTGTTTTAGTGTTGTATCGTTAGTGTTGTATCGTTAGTGTTGTATCGTTAGCGTTGTATCGTTAGCGTTGTATCGTTAGCCTTGTATCGTTAACGTTGTATCGTTAGCGTTGTATAGTTAGCCTTGTATCGTTAGCATTGTATCGTTAGCGTTGTATCGTTATAGTGTTGTATCGTTAGCGTTGTATCGTTAGCGTTGTATCGTTAGTGTTGTATCGTTAGCGTTGTATCGTTAGCGTTGTATCGTTAGCGTTGTATCGTTATAGTGTTGTATCGTTAGCGTTGTATCGTTATAGTGTTGTATCGTTATAGTGTTGTATCGTCAGCGTTGTATCGTCAGCGTTGTATCGTTAGCGTTGTATCGACCGAGTTTTGTTTATGAATGATCTTTCCCAGGGTATGTTTCTGGTTGGCCAGCCAGCATCACAGGGTGCGGGGAAGCAGGGCGTGGCCAGTTCCACAGGTCACGTGGTGTCATCCCCGACGACCGTCACCCAGCAGGCCATCCTGGTCACGACGGGTCAGATGGCTGCCATCTTGGCTCAGGTCAGTACTGTTTGGACACAAAATGGAGGAAAGGTAGCCATAGTTACTTCTTGGCAGATAGTGGTTTTGAGATAGTGGTCATATACACTATATATACAAAAGTATGTGGACACCCCTTCAAATTACTCAATGTGGCTATTTTAGCTACAACCGTTGGTGACAGGTATATAAAATTGAGCACACAGAGCCATGCAATCTCCATTGACAAACTGTCCTCACTTGCAACACTCACTACCGAGTTCCAAACTGCCTCTGGAAGCAACGTCTGCACAAGAACTGTTCGTCGAGAGCTTCATGAAATGGGTTTCACATGGCCAAGCAGCCCCACACAAGCCTAAGATCACCATGTGTAATTCCAAGTGTCAGCTTGAGTGGTGTAAAGCTAGCCGCCATTGGACTCTGGAGCAGTGGAAACGCGTTCTCTGGAGTGATGAATCACGCTTCACCATCTGGCAGTCCAACGGAAGAATCTGGGTTTGGCAGATGCTGAAGAACGCTACCTGCCCCAATGCATAGTGCCAACTGTAAAGTTTGGTGGATGAGGAATAATGGCCTGGGGCTGTTTTTCATGGTTCAGGCCCCTTAGTTCCAGTGAAGGGAAATCTTAACACTACAGCATACAATGACGTTATTGACGATTCTGTACTTCTGACTTTGTGCCTACAGTTTGGGTAAGGCCCTTTCCTGTTTCAGCATGACAATGCCCTGTGCACAAAGTGAGATCCATACAGAAATGGTTTGTCGAGATCGGTGTGGAAGAACTTGACTGGCCTGCACAGAGCCCTGACCTCAACCCCATCGAACACCTTTGGGATGAATTGGAACACAGACTGTGAGCCAGGCCTACTCGCCCAACATCAGCGCCGGACCTCACTAATGCTCTTGTGGCTGAATGGAAGCAATCCCCACAGCAATGTTCCAACATCTAGTAGAAAGTCTTCCCAGAAGAGTGGAGGCTGTTATAGTGGAAAAGAGGGGACCAACTCCATATTAATGCCCATCATTTTGGAATGAGATGTAGGACAAACAGGAGTCCACATACTTTTGGTCATGTAGTGTAAGTTAGTCTGTGTGCAATACAAACCTCTACTCAAGAAGATGTACAGTATAGTCTACAGGCAACCCCAAGAAGAATAGCCGTTGTAACTAATTCAATTAACCAATACATTTCCAATGGCAAGGTGTCAGCAAACTGCTGTTGATCAGCAGCGATAGAGCAGTGAACACCAGACTCTGCTGACCTTTTGTGAGTGGTAGTGGGTTCACAGACACATACTGCATGTTCTGGGGATGAACCTACAGCCGGCCAGCTCTTCTACACCAGTCTGTCCTCACACGAACTGCAGCTCAACAGTGGTGCACTGAAGGCATTGTTATACCATCGTAGTCATGGTACCAGATTCCAGTAGCTGGAGAAGATGAATATATTAGAAGGGCATTCATTAAAGACAGAATTAGCATACATATAAAATACTGTGCTGTGTTATTACATTTGAGTGTTTTTTCGAGTAGTTATTGTCATGGAAATAAATTGGACTCAAATGAGTAGGCTTTAAAAAGGGAGTTCTCCTATGTCTGCTGTTTGTGTGTGTGTGTGTGTGTGTGTGTGTGTGTGTGTGACAAGAACATTTGATTTGATTTGATACGCTGCAGTATGGTATGTTACCACCAGGTGGCTTACAAAAATACCCCCTTCTTAGGACCCTGACAGTTTTGTGTGATTTTCAAACCAGGCATATTAGCATGCTATTTGCAGGCTATTCCAATGGTTTCCCTAGTTGAGACCATGGTTTTGGACCTAACTTGGTCAAAGGTCCTAATATGGAAGGTGTTTATATAAGTTGAGGTCCTAATACGATCTCAAAAACGAGAACACACACACACACACACACACACACACACACACACACAGTCTTGCATTTCTAACCAATTTAGGACTCCTCACATTTACATACCTTTTTAGGACCCTGCTTTCCAGACATCATAGAAGCACAGAAATTACACTCATGAGCTAGAAAAAAAATCTAATATGAGGAAATCACCGAAAGTTGCTGACTTCTTGAAAAAAGATCACTTGTAATTTTACCACCTACTTGAGACCGCACATTGCAAATCAAATCAAATCAAATTGGTCAAATACACATGGTTAGCAGACGTTAATGCGAGTGTAGCGCATTGCTTGTGCTTCTAGTTCCGACCGTGCAGTAATATCTAACAAGTAATGTAACAATTTCACAACAACTACCTTTTACACACAAGTGTAAAGGAATGAATACGAATATGTGCATATAAATATATGAATGAGCGATGGCCGAACGGCATAGGCAAGATGCAGTAGATGGTATAGAGTACAGTATATACATATGAGATGAGTAATGCAGGGTATGTAAACATTATATAAAGTGGCATTGTTTAAGTGACTAGTGATACATTTATTACATCGATATTTGATGCATTCATTCTATTTTATGACTGAAAATATTGCATGTAGAATGCCACAATGATGCAACACGGATGGCAACTCAACGGCTGTAGTGTAGTTCTACTGTAGTGTAGTTCTACTGTAGTGTAGTTCTACTGTAGTGTAGTTCTACTGTAGTGTAGTTCTTCTGTAAAGTATTTAAACTGGAACAACCATTTCAGTAATGGAGTCATTATATCCAAGTAACAGATTAATAGTTTAGAAAAATGTATTTTATTTTTCTGTAACATTCAAAGTCAGCAGGCTTTGTATTCTTGAGACCTTAGTCACTCCAAAAGTGAACAACCCACCTGGGAAAACTTCCCCCAAACAGAGTGAGATGGAGGACATTCATCAACTGCCTATGAGCTTAAGTCAAGTAAGTCCCATTAAATCCTCAGAGGTACACCAAGATAGAAGCATCTTATACACTTATTATCTCTGATCTGCAACTATTCTGTTGTGTACATAGAACTTTACTGCTCTCCAGTCCCTGTTTACTAGCGCTTGGGGAGAAGCAGCAATGCATTTCTCACAGTCTTGTTTTCCAGGCCTTTTTCCCATTCGGATAAAATTCATCAAGGAATCTTCAACTGCATCCACCTCTATTGTCGACCAAAACCTTTTTGTTCCTTTGGCACCTTTGGAAAGAGATGACATTATGAATGACTACATTAAATAAAGGTTGAGTACAATACAGTATGTGTTCATCTCTGTATTAACTCTACCAGGTTGCAGCTGTATCTGCAGAGAGTGTTGAGGTTAAACTAACAATCCCAACTAAATAACTACATAGAGAAGGATGTGAGAGAAGAATGTGCAATGCTGACATCAAGGCAGAGTCAATCTGTATGAAATCTAAGCCCATCAAAAGGTTTGCAATGTAATCCTTCTAATAAAAGCAATACTTATTAAATTAAGTTCCCTCACCCAGGAAAAACAATGTAAAGTGTGGTAATCCTTCTGTGTTATCATCTATCCTGACACACTAGTTCAGATCTAACGTCTTGACTTGTGTCCAATCCAAACTGAACCGTTCTGTGCTGGCATGGTTGGAAATACACTAACTGATGAAAACAGGATTGATCTGGACCAGCACAGTACCATAAGCTGACACTACAGAGTGAAAACGCACTGACTGAAGGCAGCAGGAAACATGCTTACTGTGTGAGCCTCTCCTTTGTCCCAGCTTTCCCTTGGTCATTGGCTGTTTGGCCCGAATCGCTGACATCTCTCCTGGAAAACATCAGTGGAAATCATGTCAGTTTCACCCAATCCAACCTATCAACCAATCCATAAGCGATAACTGTTGGAAAAACTCAAAATGCAGGTTTATAACAGCTGTGCCATTCAAGCCTATTGAATATGGTATGAGAGGGACGGCTACAGCCACCCAAACCCTACAGATACAGCCATGTATTGAGAGGGGAAAGCACAATACCATGCTGAAATGAAGGCAGACTCCATCCTAACCTTTTTCACACCACTGTACAATCCAAACTGAACCGTTCTGTGCTGGCATGGTTGGAAATACACTAACTGATGAAGACAGAACAGATCTGGACCAGCACAGTACGGCCAGAATACTTATGGCACCGACAGAGATGGTCGCCTCGCTTCGCGTTCTTAGGAAACTATGCAGTATTTTGTTTTTTAATGTGTTATTTCTTACATTGATACCCCAGGAAATCTTAAGTTTTATTACATACAGCCGGGAAGAACTACTGGATATAAGAGCAACGTCAACTACCAACATTAAGTCCAGGAATATGACTTTCCCAAAGCGGATCCTCTGTTTCGACTACCACCCAGGGCAATGCATCAGATCCCAGTAGGTGACCCAAAACAACGGCGCCACAGATGGCAGATGGCGCGGTCTTCTGGTCAGGCTCTGTAGACGGGCACATCGCCCACATCTCACGAGTATACTACTCGCCAATGTCCAATCTCTTGACATCAAGGTAGACGAAATTCGAGCAAGGGTTGCCTTCCAGAGAGACATCAGAGATAGTAACATTCTCTGTTTCACGGAAACATGGCTCACTCGGGATACGTTATCAGAGTACGTAGAGTCACCCGGTTTCTTCACGCATCTCAGAAACAAACATCTCTCTGGTAAGAAGAAGGGCGGGGGTGTATGCCTTATGATTAACAATTCGGGGTGTGATCATAACAACATACAGGAAACTCAAGTCCTTTTACTCACCTGACCTAGAATTCCTCACAATCAAATGCCGGCCGCATTATCTACCTAGAGAAATCTCTTCGATTATAATCACAGCCGTGTATATCCCCCCCAAGAAGATACCTCAACGGCCCTGAAAGAACTTCATTGGACTCTATGTAAACTGGAAACCACATATCCTGAGGCTGCTTTTATTGTAGATGGGGATTTTAGCGAGGCTAATCTGAAAACAAGCTCCCTAAATTTTATCAGCATATGGAATGCGTGACCCGGGCTGGCATGATTCTGGTTCATTGCTACTCTAACTTCTGCGACGTATACAAAGCCCTCCCTCGCCCTCCTTTCGCAAATCTGACCACGACTCCATTTTGTTGCTCCCAGCCTATAGACAGAAACTAAAACAGGAAACGCCTGTGCTCAGGTCTGTTCAACGCTGGTCCGACCAATCTGATTCCACGTTTCAAGATTGCTTCGGTCACGTGGACTGGGATCGAGTTTATTTGAAAGTGCATCAGTGATGTTGTACCCACGGTGACTATTAAAACCTTCCCCAACCAGAAACCGTGGATTGATGGCAGCATTCGCGCAAAACTTGAAAGCGCGAACCACTGCTTTTAATCATGGCAAGGCGACCGGAAACATGACCGAACACAAACAGTGTAGCTATTCCCTAGGCAAGGCAATCAAACAAGCTAAGCGTCAGTATAGAGACAGAGTAGAGTCGCAATTCAACGGCTCAGACACAAGACGTATGTGGCAGGGTCTACAGTCAATCACGGATTACAAAAAGAAAACCAGCCCCGTTGCGGACACCGATGTCTTGCTCCCAGACAAACTAAACAACTTCTTTGCTTGCTTTGAGGACAATACAGTACCACTGACACGGCCCGCTACCAAAACATGCGGGCTCTCCTTCACTGCAGCCAACGTGAGTAAAACATTTAAACGTGTTAACCCTCACAAGGCTGCTGGCCCAGACGGCATTCCTAGCCGCGTCCTCAGAGCATGCGCAGACCAGCTGGCTGGTGTGTTTACAGACATATTCAATCAATCCTTATCCCAGCCTGCTGTGCCCACATGCTTCAAGAAGGCCACCATTGTTCATGTTCCCAAGAAAGCTAAGGTAACTGAGCTAAATGACTAGCACCCCGTAGCACTCACCTCCGTCATCATGAAGTGCTTTGAGAGACTAGTCAAGGACCATATCACCTCCACCCTACCTGACACCTAGACCCACTCGAATTTGCTTACCGCACCAATAGGTCCACAGACAACGCAATCGCAATCACACTGCCCTAACCCATCTGGACAAGAGGAATACCTATGTAAGAATGTTGTTCATCGATTACAGCTCAGCATTTAACACCATAGTACCCTCCAAACTCGTCATTAAGCTCGAGACCCACCGCCCTGTGCAACTGGGACCTCGACTTCCTGACGGGCCACCCCCAGGCGGTGAGGGTAGGAAACATCTCCACCCCGCTGATCCTCAACACTGGGTCCCCACAAGGGTGCGTTCTCAGCTCTCTCCTGTACTCCCTGTTCACCCATGACTGCGTGGCCATGCACTCCTCCAACTCAATCATCAAGTTTGCAGACGACACTACAGTGGTAGGCTTGATTACCAACAACGATGAGACGGCCTACAGGGAGGAGGTGAGGGCCCTCGGAGTGTGGTGTCAGGAAAATAACCTCACACTCAACATCAACAAAACAACCTCAGGAGGCTGAAGAAATTTGGCTTGTCACCAAAAACACTCACAAACTTTTACAGATGCACAATCGAGAGCATCCTGTCGGGCTGTATCACCGCCTGGTACGGCAACTGCTCCGCCCACACCGTAAGGCACTCCTGAGGGTAGTGAGGTCTGCACAACGCATCACCGGGGGCAAACTACCTGCCCTCATGGACAACTACACCACCCGATGTCACAGAAAGGCCAAAAAGACCATCAAGGACAACAACCACCCGAGCCACTGCCTGTTCACCCCACTATCATCCAGAAGGCGAGGTCAGTACAGGTGCATCAAAGCTGGGACTGAAAAACAGCTTCTATCTCAAGGCCATCAGACTTACACTGACTGAAGGCAGCAGGAAACATGCTTACCGTGTGAGTCTCTCTTTTGCCCCAGCTTTCCCTTGGTCATTGGCTTTTTGGCCCGAATCACTGACATCTCTCCTGGAAAACATCAGTGGAAAACATGTAATTTTCAAACAGGACATTGTAATTAAGAATAGGTCCATGTGTATGTAAAGTATAGACATACCTGTCAGATTTTCTTCATAAAAATTGCCTTCCTCTGATGATCCTGGGACATAACCATCTACACTGTTGCCAATGCTGGTTATTGAGTCATCAGTCTTGTATCCAAGCATAGCTTTGGTCAACTGTATTGAAGAAAAAAATTATATTGGATAACTAGACAGATGACAAAGTATTTGGACACCGGCACATTTTGATTAGTTACGACTGTGCTCCTCTACTTGTTTATGTTATAATACTATGAATATGGGATGAAAGTGCACACTTGCCCATCTTTGATTTACAAAGCTGATTCACAAGAACTTACAGTATGTGCTGGTGTTGAATGACACTTTAACTTACGTATATACTGTCTGTTCTGATCAACGGTGGTGCATCATCCAACACATTGACTATCGACCCAGAAGTACTGGCAGCCTCAGAGGTACTGGCAGCCTCAGAGGTACTGGCAGCCTCGGTGTCTGACATCTAAGGATACAATAAAATGATATTAGTCATGTGCAAATTAGGCAATAGGATATGATAACGATTCAACCATCCCCAGTATCCTCATTCTAAACAACTGACAAACCTGCGCTTCGGGATTTATCTTTTCCTTTTCAAATCTGGCCTCACAAGTTGAACTATGCTTCTTTAGATTTTACATGCGCCTTCTTAGCCTCTGCAGTGCCTTTGTAAAGGAAGACAAAAAGAATAGTTGAGACTTAATAGAATGACAAGATTGCTCGGCACACAACAGGGGATGGGCTGGGGGACACCAATGACTGTTATCATTGACTAATAGAGGTCCAACAAACATCTATTACAATTTCTGTTTTTTTAAACTACTTTCAAGGTAAAAAAGCAAGTATAAGCATAACATAAGCACATTATGCAAGTTCCTGCATGCAACTAAAGCTGAATCTGTTTTTATGGATGGACTAAAAGAGAATCAGTATGAGTGGTTTGGCTAAAGCAAGGCAAGCGTACTCTAAATACTAGGCAAATCAGAAAACATACCGCATTGGTTACTTTGTAGGTTCCTGGACTCTTATCTTCCATTATGTTTTAGATCTTAAAAAATCTGTGTAAGAAATAGGGATTTGGTTAAAGAATCTGTCAATATATGTATGTATTGTATGTATGTATTTTTCAAGACAGTGAATTGTCACAGTCCTACCAAAATTGACACTTTCCACAACCCTTATTCTTGTTGTGGTGTTTCACTCTTTTATGTGCAAAAAAAAAAAGAACTAGGAACCGCACCACGCCCCTCCCCCCACCCAAACTAATGTCCATGGTTTTCAATAAAAAAAATCTGGTCACTTATTTCTTAATTAGTTTAACATATTTCTTATTTTCATCTGAATTATTTCAATGTAAAAAACGGTATTTGGGTAAGAAAGGGCTATAAAAAACGGGCGCAACTTCAATACATGAATTTAATGAGGGGGTTTAAATATTTTAACACACATACAGGCTTATAACTTGACAAAATAGATGAAAAGGAACTGGCTTTTCTTGCTAGCTTGTTACACTATAGCAATATTATTTTCCAATGCATGTAACATTGTTAACCACAATCATGTATTCTGAATCAAAGACACGTTTACCAATTATGCTAAACTTATTAGCTAGCTTGCAACCATAGCTAGCATATTATTATTTTTTAACTAGCATGGGTAGCATGCTAACCGTTAGCTAGCACGCTAACCGTTAGCTAGCACGCTAACAGTTAGCTAGCACACTAACCGTTAGCAAGCCACAAATAACTATAAGGTAGAAACATGCAAAGTAACAATTGCGCATTAATGAATTGTTTGGATAAACCTGCCAATTTCAATCTGTCATGACGCAGTATATCTGACACAATGCGGCTTTCAGACATGTCAATGCATGTTGGATTCCACCGAAAGACATACATGACTGACATTAATTCATTAAAAATAAAGACAACGAGAACATGCATTGCTTGTCAATACACCAAATACAATTTTAGCTAAAATATTGGTTAACAGTTTAGTTAATAGCTTACCTTCTTGCATGAATGCAAACATCTGCAACCATCCTCCTCTTCCTTAAAACACGTGCTGCACAGCTACTTCAGTGGTGATCACGCTCAGGCAGGGACAGGCTTGCCAGGTCAATTTCAAATTTCTAGGAGTCTGCTCAAAACCAGACTTCAAAACCCACCTTCACTAGCACAATTTTAGCAGAATACAGGGAAATTAATGATTTTTTAAAAATGCCATGTTGGTAACGTTGCAATATAGAAGTAGTATAACAACTTCCACCTAGCGACCAAAACCTTTCACCTGCCGCAAAGTTTTAAAAGTACATCAATAAACCACAAAATAGTGTACATGGCAACCTTGGGCAGAGATTTATGCTGCAACATGGGGGAGGGGGAACTGTGTATCTTTTATTATTATTATATTTTTATTAACAACAAATCAATACAGGAAGTACATATGGGAACACAAGTATATATAAATAATATACAAAGGACAGGGGAGGGGGGGGACTGTGTTGACCTATAAAACCTTTGATAGTTTGGTACTTTTGTGCACTTTGCAGTGGGGGAGGGGCAGGACCTCAAGCGGAAATTATGGCCAGTAGATATGCATAACAATGATTCCATCAGCCCAGATTTCTGAATATGTCTGCAATGTTATTACTGTTAGCCACATTTCCTTAGACAATTTGGGTTTGTAGCTTACACAATCAGTATCAGTGAGGTGTTAAGTGCAGCTACTTGAATGGTCTGTACATGAGAGATGGAGTGGTGGATATGTACATTTTTCACTGGGGAGACTTGCTGACACAAAAGTAGCTTATGGCAGGTTAATATTCGATCTAGCAACCTAACCCATCAGCAATCAGATGAATTACCTGCCCACAGACCACTCAAACAGCCTACTGATATTAACAACAGAGAGTTATGGGGAGGGAGGTATAATCAAAATGTCTGCTTAATGCTTTTGAGGGAGCAGCAGAAAAGTGTACCCAACCTGGGGTACAACTTGCTAGAATTGGTAGTTGAAGCAGTAGTAGTAGCCATGCAATGGCAGTAGTGTTGTAGTTGAGTCACAAAAGTCAGAGTCAATTCACAAGACCCTATGGCTACTCTGAGTTGAGTCAAAGTCACCAATGTTGGAGTCAGGAGTCGAGTCACAAGTCCCTATGGCTGAAATCAGAGTCCCACTGTTTGGTCCAAGAGTTCAAGTCTAAGACAATGGGTCCATATTAACTTAATATTAAGTTATTAACCCAGTCAGATAGTGGCAGGAGGAATTTGATCAATCATTTTTCATATCCCCTTTCTTTCTGTGCCAACAAATGTTTATATGCTACAGGTCAACCAGATTGTCAGCTAGCTAGCTAATTAGGTAACATGTTGAACATGGTGTGGCTGCACAGCTTCTTCATATTTGATGTAGTCTAAATAGAAACTGAAAGACACAGACAGACAGATACACCTCTATAAACTATACTGATGTCAGATATTAGTGGCTAATGTGCACATTCTGTGGAGGTCAACTAGATCTGTTAAAAGGTCTACAGCAACAACAACACATTTTATGTTTGTGTTAGAGAGCACATAACATGCCTATCTGAATTTAACTTAATCATTTGAAATCACATATTTCAATGTTAAGCTTTGATTTGTAACATTAACTGTTTTTCAGTGCATAGTAGTCTACAAGAGTCTGTAGAACAGGTTCATATTAGTGGTACAGTTGAGTGAAAATTCCAGCCAGCAGTTGAAATTTTGATACATTGTATGACACACCCTACACTACAGCCAATCATTGAGCAGCCTCCCATCCCCCTCTCCTTTACCAGGTCATATGCTGTATATTAAGGCCACATATAAGTATTAATGAACAAACAGCTATAGACTGTACTGAAGTCAGATATTAGTGGCTAATGTTAACATTCTGTGGAGGTCAACTGCTCCTAGATCTGTTAAAAGGTCTACAGCAATAACAACACATTTTATGTTTGTGTTAGAGAACACATAACATGCCTATCTGAATTTAACTTAATCATTTGAAATCACAAATTTCAATGTTAAGCTTTGATTTCTAACATATTAACTATTTTTCAGTGCATAGTAGTCTACAAGAGTCTGTAGAACAGGTTCATATTAGTGGTACAGTTGAGTGAGAATTCCAGCCAGCAGTTGAAATCCACCCACAACCACAAAGTCATATACACTGCTCAAAAAAATAAAGGGAACACTAAAATAACACATCCTAGATCTGAATGAATGAAATATTCTTATTAAATACTTTTTTCTTTACATAGTTAAATGTGCTGACAACAAAATCACACAAAAATCAACCCATGGAGGTCTGGATTTGGAGTCACACTCAAAATTAAAGTGGAAAACCACAATACAGGCTGATCCAACTTTGATGTAATGTTCTTAAAACAAGTCAAAATGAGGCTCAGTAGTGTGTGTGGCCTCCACGTGCCTGTATGACCTTCCTACAACGCCTGGGCATGCTCCTGATGAGGTGGCGGATGGTCTCCTGAGGGATCTCCTCCCAGACCTGGACTAAAGCATCCGCCAACTCCTGGACAGTCTGTGGTGCAACGTGGCGTTGGTGGATGGAGCGAGACATGATGTCCCAGATGTGCTCAATTGGATTCAGGTCTGGGGAACGGGCGGGCCAGTCCATAGCATCAATGCCTTCCTCTTGCAGGAACTGCTGACACACTCCAGCCACATGAGGTCTAGCATTGTCTTGCATTAGGAGGAACCCAGGGCCAACAGCACCAGCATATGGTCTCACAAGGGGTCTGAGGATCTCATCTCGGTACCTAATGGCAGTCAGGCTACCTCTGGCGAGCACATGGAGGGCTGTGCGGCCCCCCAAAGAAATGCCACCCCACACCATGACTGACCCACCGCCAAACCGGTCATGCTGGAGGATGTTGCAGGCAGCAGAACGTTCTCCACGGCGTCTCCAGACTCTGTCACATGTGCTCAGTGTGAACCTGCTTTCATCTGTGAAGAGCACTGGGCGCCAGTGGCAAATTTGCCAATCTTGGTGTTCTCTGGCAAATGCCAAACGTCCTGCACGGTGTTGGGCTGTAAGCACAACCCCCACCTGTGGACGTCGGGCCCTCATACCACCCTCATGGAGTCTGTTTCTGACCGTTTGAGCAGACACATGCACATTTGTGGCCTGCTGGAGGTCATTTTGCAGGGCTCTGGCAGTGCTACGGCCTCCTACGGCCTCCTCCACATCTCCTGATGTACTGGCCTGTCTCCTGGTAGCGCCTCCATGCTCTGGACACTACGCTGACAGACACAGCAAACCTCCTTGCCACAGCTCGCATTGATGTGCCATCCTGGATGAGCTGCACTACCTGAGCCACTTGTGTGGGTTGTAGACTCCGTCTCATGCTACCACTAGAGTGAAAGCACCGCCAGCATTCAAAAGTGAACAAAACATCACCCAGGAAGCATAGGAACTGAGAAGTGGTCTGTGGTCACCACCAGCAGAACCACTCCTTTATTGGGGGTGTCTTGCTAATTGCCTATAATTTCCACCTGTTGTCTATTCCATTTGCACAACAGCATGTGAAATTTATTGTCAATCAGTGTTGCTTCCTAAGTGGACAGTTTGATTTCACAGAAGTGTGATTGACTTGGAGTTACATTGTGTTGTTTAAGTGTTCCCTTTATTTTTTTGAGCAGTGTATATTAAGGCCAAATATAAGTCTTAATGAAGAAACTGCTATAGACAATACTGAAGTAAGATATTAGTGGCTCATGTTAACATTATGTGGAGGTCAACTGATCCTAGATCTGTGACTTTAAGTGCCTAAAGCCAACTCTAATATACAGTACCAGTCAAAAGTTTGGACACACAAACTCATTTAAGGGTTTTTCTTTATTTTTACTATTTTCTACATTGTAGAATAATAGTGAAAACATCAAAACTGAGAATAATACATATGGAATCATGTTGTAACCAAAAAAGTGTTAAACAACTCAAAATATATTTTATATTTGAGATTCTTCAAACCCTTTGCCTTGATGACAGCTTTGCACACTCTTGGCATTCTCTCACCCAGCTTCACCTGGAATGCTTTTCCAGCAGTCTTGAAGGAGTTCTCACATATGCTGAGTACTTGTTGGTTGCTTTTCCTTCACTCTACGGTCCAACTCATCCCAAACCATCTCAATTGGGTTGAGGTCGGCTGATTGTGGAGGCCAGGTCATCTGATGCAGCACTCCATCACTCTCCTTGGTCAAATAGCCCTTACACAGCCTGGAGGTGAGTTTTGGGTCATTGTCCTTTTGAAAAATAAATGATATCCCCACTAAGCGCAGACAAGATGGGATGGTGTATCGCTGCAGAATGCTGTGGTAACCATGCTGGTTAAGTGTGCCTTGAATTCTAAATAAATCTCTGACAGTGTCACCAGCAAAGCACCACCACACCTCCTTCTCCATGCTTCACGGTGGGAACCACACATGCATAGATAATCCGTTCACCTGCTCTGCGTCTCACAAAGACACAGTTGGACCCAAACATTTCAAATTTGGACTCATCAGACCAAAGGACAGATTTCCACCGGTCTAATGTCCATTGCTAGAGTTTCTTGGGCCAAACAAGTCTCTTCTTATTTTTGGTGTCCTTTAGAAGTGGTTTCTTTGCAGCAATTCGGCCATGAAGGCCTGATTCACGCATTCTCCTCTGAACAGTTGATGTTACTTGAACTCTGGGAAGCATTTATTTGGGCTGCAATCTGAGGCTGGTAACTCTAATGAACTCATCCTCTGCAGCAGAGGTAACTCTGGTTCTTCCTTTCCTGTGGCGGTCCTCATGAGAGCCAGTTTAATTATAGCGCTTGATGGTTTTTGTGACTGCACTTGAAGAAACTTTAAAAAAGTTATTGACATTTTCCTCATTGACTGACCTTCATGCCTTAAAGTAATGATGGACTGTTGTCTCTGTTTGCTTACTTGCGCTGTTCTTGCCATAATAGGGACTTGGTATTTTACCAAATAGAGCTATCTTCTGTATACCACCCCTACCTTGTCACAACACAACTGATTGGCTCAAACGCATTAAGAAAGAAAGAAATTCCACAAATGTACTTTTAACAAGGCACACCTGTTAATTGAAATGCATTCCAGGTGACTACCTTATGAAGCTGTCAAGAGTGTGCGAAGAGAGTGCCAAGAGTGTGCGAAGCTGTCATCAAGGCAAAGGGTGTTTACTTAAAATAATGTCAAATCTCAAATATATTTTTATTTGTTTAACACTTTTTTGGTTACTATGTGATTCCATATGTGTTATTTCATAGTTTTGATGTCTACAATATTATTCTACAATGTAGAAAATAGTAAAAATATAGAATCCCTTGAATGAGTATGTGTGTCCAAACATTTGACTGGTACTGTATATATATTTTGCGGTTGGCTAAAGCCTCAAGTATGAAGGTAGGGTGGCCACGCCCATCTCGTTTATGAACTTTATGGGGCCTAAGGCCATTTCTAATATATAGATGCTGCTATTGGCTCAGTATTCAAGTATGATGTCGGGAGTGCCACGTTGTGCCACCCAGTTAAGTTACAAGTGTCCAGGGGCAAGCCTTCTTATATCAATGGTCTGATTAGCTCGAGACTCACATACGCATCTCCTCTCATTGCCATAGACATGTTTAAGCTATGACCCCCTAGACAAATCCCCTCAATAGCTTTGAAGACTAGAAATGTACGAATACCCTTAGTTAGATAGAATTTGTAAACGTTCCAAAAAGGGCCAAAAAAAACGGATAAAAATCTGTTTTTATAATATGTACCAGTTCATGAGGGTTGCCTAATCACACACATGACATTTTAGAAAGATGTGACCTTTTTAACCCTTTGAAACAGCCCCTATGACCCCAATTCAAGGCACTTCCGGTTGTCACAGGAAGCTGAAAATAAACACATATCCTCATTGGGGTAGGCTTTTACAGAATCCTGAGTTTCAAGTCTTTACGTTAAGAACTGACTGATTTACAGAGGGTTGAACTCAGTGTTTATACAAACTGCAGGTTGGGTATATCAAAACCACTTTTAGGGTAATTTAACCACTTCCGGTTGCTCTAGGAAGCTTAAACTCAACACAGGTAATCCTCATAGTGGCCTGATGGATTGTCATTGAAGACAGCTTGAGATGGCAATCATAACCCACATAGGCATCAGGTTGAATTTAGGGCAGCAGGCAATGTATTCCTATGGGGAGAGATGTCAATGTAAACTGTTAGAAGAAAACACCCTGTTTTCACTGTTAAGGGTTAATTCCACACTGTCAAGGTTAGGCTTGCACAGATCGGGAGGACCTTGGGAAGGTTCCTGTGATTGAATTGTGCTTCTAGCCTCAACGGTTCTGCCGCTGTCACCCAAAAGCACCTCACATTTAGGTCAGGCTTCGTTTTGGGCCTTGTGCTAAGACCTTTCTGGATGTCAATATCGTTCCCCAAAAACGTCAGAGACAGCTGCTCTTCACATATGTGGCTCTGTATATGGCCCCCAACCATAATCTGGAAATATATTAAATTCAGACTATACATGGATACATAGCACTACCTAGGTGGAACTTGTAAGTCCTCCAAAAAGAGCCAAAAAAACCGGATAAAAATCTGTTTTTATAATATGTACCGGTTCATGAGGGTTGCCTAATCACACACATGACATTTTAGAAAGATGTGACCTTTTTAACCCTTTGAAACAGCCCCTATGACCCCAATTCAAGGCACTTCCGGTTGTCACAGGAAGCTGAAAATAAACACATATCCTCATTGGGGTAGGCTTTTACAGAATCCTGAGTTTCAAGTCTTTACGTTAAGAACTGACTGATTTACAGAGGGTTGAACTCAGTGTTTATACAAACTGCAGGTTGGGTATATCAAAACCACTTTTAGGGTAATTTAACCACTTCCGGTTGCTCTAGGAAGCTTAAACTCAACACAGGTAATCCTCATAGTGGCCTGATGGATTGTCATTGAAGACAGCTTGAGATGGCAATCATAACCCACATAGGCATCAGGTTGAATTTAGGGCAGCAGGCAATGTATTCCTATGGGGAGAGATGTCAATGTAAACTGTTAGAAGAAAACACCCTGTTTTCACTGTTAAGGGTTAATTCCACACTGTCAAGGTTAGGCTTGCACAGATCGGGAGGACCTTGGGAAGGTTCCTGTGATTGAATTGTGCTTCTAGCCTCAACGGTTCTGCCGCTGTCACCCAAAAGCACCTCACATTTAGGTCAGGCTTCGTTTTGGGCCTTGTGCTAAGACCTTTCTGGATGTCAATATCGTTCCCCAAAAACGTCAGAGACAGCTGCTCTTCACATATGTGGCTCTGTATATGGCCCCCAACCATAATCTGGAAATATATTAAATTCAGACTATACATGGATACATAGCACTACCTAGGTGGAACTTGTAAGTCCTCCAAAAAGAGCCAAAAAAAACCGGATAAAAATCTGTTTTTATAATATGTACCGGTTCATGAGGGTTGCCTAATCACACACATGACATTTTAGAAAGATGTGACCTTTTTAACCCTTTGAAACAGCCCCTATGACCCCAATTCAAGGCACTTCCGGTTGTCACAGGAAGCTGAAAATAAACACATATCCTCATTGGGGTAGGCTTTTACAGAATCCTGAGTTTCAAGTCTTTACGTTAAGAACTGACTGATTTACAGAGGGTTGAACTCAGTGTTTATACAAACTGCAGGTTGGGTATATCAAAACCACTTTTAGGGTAATTTAACCACTTCCGGTTGCTCTAGGAAGCTTAAACTCAACACAGGTAATCCTCATAGTGGCCTGATGGATTGTCATTGAAGACAGCTTGAGATGGCAATCATAACCCACATAGGCATCAGGTTGAATTTAGGGCAGCAGGCAATGTATTCCTATGGGGAGAGATGTCAATGTAAACTGTTAGAAGAAAACACCCTGTTTTCACTGTTAAGGGTTAATTCCACACTGTCAAGGTTAGGCTTGCACAGATCGGGAGGACCTTGGGAAGGTTCCTGTGATTGAATTGTGCTTCTAGCCTCAACGGTTCTGCCGCTGTCACCCAAAAGCACCTCACATTTAGGTCAGGCTTCGTTTTGGGCCTTGTGCTAAGACCTTTCTGGATGTCAATATCGTTCCCCAAAAACGTCAGAGACAGCTGCTCTTCACATATGTGGCTCTGTATATGGCCCCCAACCATAATCTGGAAATATATTAAATTCAGACTATACATGGATACATAGCACTACCTAGGTGGAACTTGTAAGTCCTCCAAAAAGAGCCAAAAAAAACGGATAAAAATCTGTTTTTATAATATGTACCGGTTCATGAGGGTTGCCTAATCACACACATGACATTTTAGAAAGATGTGACCTTTTTAACCCTTTGAAACAGCCCCTATGACCCCAATTCAAGGCACTTCCGGTTGTCACAGGAAGCTGAAAATAAACACATATCCTCATTGGGGTAGGCTTTTACAGAATCCTGAGTTTCAAGTCTTTACGTTAAGAACTGACTGATTTACAGAGGGTTGAACTCAGTGTTTATACAAACTGCAGGTTGGGTATATCAAAACCACTTTTAGGGTAATTTAACCACTTCCGGTTGCTCTAGGAAGCTTAAACTCAACACAGGTAATCCTCATAGTGGCCTGATGGATTGTCATTGAAGACAGCTTGAGATGGCAATCATAACCCACATAGGCATCAGGTTGAATTTAGGGCAGCAGGCAATGTATTCCTATGGGGAGAGATGTCAATGTAAACTGTTAGAAGAAAACACCCTGTTTTCACTGTTAAGGGTTAATTCCACACTGTCAAGGTTAGGCTTGCACAGATCGGGAGGACCTTGGGAAGGTTCCTGTGATTGAATTGTGCTTCTAGCCTCAACGGTTCTGCCGCTGTCACCCAAAAGCACCTCACATTTAGGTCAGGCTTCGTTTTGGGCCTTGTGCTAAGACCTTTCTGGATGTCAATATCGTTCCCCAAAAACGTCAGAGACAGCTGCTCTTCACATATGTGGCTCTGTATATGGCCCCAACCATAATCTGGAAATATATTAAATTCAGACTATACATGGATACATAGCACTACCTAGGTGGAACTTGTAAGTCCTCCAAAAAGAGCCAAAAAAACCAGATAAAAATCTGTTTTTATAATATGTACCGGTTCATGAGGGTTGCCTAATCACACACATGACATTTTAGAAAGATGTGACCTTTTTAACCCTTTGAAACAGCCCCTATGACCCCAATTCAAGGCACTTCCGGTTGTCACAGGAAGCTGAAAATAAACACATATCCTCATTGGGGTAGGCTTTTACAGAATCCTGAGTTTCAAGTCTTTACGTTAAGAACTGACTGATTTACAGCGTTCGCCACAATAACATCTGCTAACCATGTGTCTTTATATACGGTATGTTATACCATATATGGCATCTTGCCTATGCCGCTCGGTCATTACTCATCCATATATTTATATGTATATATTCTATTCCATCCCTTTACTTGATTTGTGTGTATTAGGTAGTTGTTCTGGAACGGTTGTTGTTGAATTGCTAGATTACTTGTTAGATATTACTACAATGTGTCCTAAAATGGTTACAAATACAAGACTGTGTGTGTGTGTGTGTGTGACAAGAACATTTGATTTGATTTGTTTTGATACGCTGCAGTATGGTATGTTACCACCAGGTGGCTTACAAAAATACCCCCTTCTTAGGACCCTGACAGTTTTGTGTGATTTTCAAACCAGGCATATTAGCATGCTATTTGCAGGCTATTCCAATGGTTTCCCTAGTTGAGACCATGGTTTTGGACCTAACTTGGTCAAAGGTCCTAATATGGAAGGTGTTTATATAAGTTGAGGTCCTAATACGATCTCAAAAACGAGAACACTCTCTCACACAATCACTCTCTCTCACACACACACACACACACTCTCTCACACAATCACTCTCTCTCACACACACACACACACTCTCTCACACAATCACTCTCTCTCACACACACACACACACACACACACACTCTCTCACACAATCACTCTCTATCACACACACACACACTCTCTCACACAATCACTCTCTCACACACACACACACACACACACACACACACACACACACACACACACACACACACACACACACACACACACACACACACACACACACACACACACACACACACTCTTACACAATCACTCTCTCACACACACACACACACACTCCCTCACACAATCACTCTCTCACACACGCACTCTCCCACACACAATCAAATCAAATCAAATCAAATGTATTTATATAGCCCTTCGTACATCAGCTGATATCTCAAAGTGCTGTACAGAAACCCAGCCTAAAACCCCAAACAGCAAGCAATGCAGGTGTAGAAGCACGGTGGCTAGGCTAGGAAAAACTCCCTAGAAAGGCCAAAACCTAGGAAGAAACCTAGAGAGGAACCAGGCTATGAGGGGTGGCCAGTCCTCTTCTGGAAGTGCCGGGTGGAGATTATAACAGAACATGGCCAAGATGTTCAAATGTTCATAAATCACCAGCATGGTCAAATAATAATAATCACAGTAGTTATCGAGGGTGTAGCAAGTCAGCACCTCAGGAGTAAATGTCAGTTGGCTTTTTTAGCACGTCCGGTGAACAGGTCAGGGTTCCATAGCCGCAGGCAGAACAGTTGAATCACTCTCTCACACACACACACACTCCCTCACACAATCACTCTCTCACACACACACACTCCCTCACACAATCACTCTCTCACAAACACACACACACTCCCTCACACAATCACTCTCTTACACACACACTCCCTCACACAATCACTCTCTCTCACACACACACACACACACACACACACACACACACACACACACACACACACACACACACACACACACACACACACACACACTCCCTCACACTATCACTCTCTCACACACACACACACACTCCCTCACACAATCACTCTCTCACACACACTCCCTCACACAATCACTCTCTCTCACACACACACACACACACACACACACACACACACACACACACACACACACACACACACACACACACACACACACACACACACACACACACACACACACACACACACACACACACACACACACACTGCCTCACACTATCACTCTCTCACACACACACACTCTCTCACACAATCAGTCTCTCACACACACACACACTCCCTCACACAATCACTCTCACACACACACACTCCCTCACACACACACACTCCCTCACACAATCACTCTCTCTCACACACACACACACACACACACACACACACACACACACACACACACACACACACACACACACACACACACACACACACACACACACACACACACTCCCTCACACTATCACTCTCTCACACACACACACTCTCTCACACAATCAGTCTCTCACACACACACACACTCTCTCTCACACATTCACTCTCTCACACACACACACTCCCTCACACAATCACTCTCTCACACACACACACACTCCCTCACACAATCACTCTCTCACACACACCCACTCCCTCATACAATCACTCTCTCACACACACACACTCCCTCACACAATCACTCTCTCACACACACACACACTCCCTCACACAATTACTCTCAGGAGCTTGGTTGAAAACAACGTGATCAATAGTTAGGACTGAATTGCCAATTCCAGTTTGGGCCATCGGAATGGGCTGGTGCTGCAAGCTTGTGTGTGAGAGGCAGCAATTGGAAATGACTGAGTGGAATTGGATTTGGAGTGAAAGAAAGCGCAAGAGAAGAGGATAAAAAGATCAGGAGAGAAGAAGAAGGGAGGGTAGAGGAGAGGAGAGGAGAGAAGAGAAGAGAAGAGAAGAGAAGAGAAGAGAAGAGGAGAGGAGAGGAGAGGAGAGGAGAGGAGAGGAGAGGAGAGGAGAGGAGAGGAGAAGAGGAGAATAAAAGAGGAGAGGAGAGGAGAGGAGAGGAGAGGAGAGGAGAGGAGAGGAGAGGAAGAGGAGAGGAGAGGAGAGGAGAGGAGAGGAGAGGAGAGGAGAGGAGAGGAGAGGAGAGGAGAGTATAAGAGGAGAGGAGAGGAGGGGAGGGGAGAGGAGAGGAGAATAAAAGAGGAGAGGAGAGGAGAGGAGAGGAGAGGAGAGGAGAGGAGAGGAGAGGAGAGGAGAGGAGAGGAGAGGAGAGGAGAGGAGAGGAGAGGAGAGGAGAGGAGAATAAAAGAGGAGAGGAGAATAAAAGAGGAGAGGAGGGGAGACTCAGACTCTCATCTTGCCAAATGGAGGGTCGAGACCCCGTGATGTCTTAATGGCTTCATACGCAACCCTGACTAGTGACACTGGCTCTGTTTACCTGACGGCTCACTTTCACTTGTTAATAAAGCTTCAGGTGGGTCACAGCTCAGAAATACGTTTGCGTTAATGTTCAAAAAACACTCAAACAAAATGACAAAAGGTGAAAACGAAAGCGCACAGTTCTGTCAGGAAAAAACACTAAACACAAAACAACATCCCACAAAACCCAAACGGAAAATGACAACTTATATATGATCCCCAATCAGGGACAATGAAAGATAGCTGCCTCTGATTGGGAATCAACCACACCAACATAGAAATAAGGAAACTAGAATGCCCACCCTAGACACACCCTGACCTAACCAAAATAGAGAATAAAAGCCTCTCTACGTCCAGGGAGTGACAGAGGGGGAAACCTTCCTCTTCAGACGGGCTGACAAGCTTTCAAGCGCAAGGTACCTTTTTATTTTCTCAATGTCGACAAATTCAGGACCAATTTCTAGTACAGGGCATGATACGTTTTGAATTATTTTATCATCAGGATTGATTTCAAGTAATGTAGTGATATCAAGTAGGACAATAGAAAACTGTTATTCTGTCTATCGTGTTTAGCAAAATGCTGTACATGTTATATTTGAGAGAAATCATGCCTTAGGGGGAACGAAAGAAAGGCAAAAAATAAGAGAGATGGAAAAACGGGGGAGGGGGAGGACGTTGGGAGGTAGAGCTCATTGAAGCTGTTGTGTGTCTTTCCTTGCTGACCACACAGTAGCTGTCATTGGCGGACGAAGAAGCATCATGGAGCATTTCCCTCGTCCAATGGGCTCCAACAACTGCTTCGCTGCTGACACCCCAGCTAGGGTATAAAGGGAATCATCATCATCATCAGTAGCATTTATTACGTATGCTATGATTGGCCATCCTTCCTCCTTGAAAGCTACTGGATATGCAGGTTTTTGCTCCAATCCAGTTGTAACAGTCCTAATCTAGCTAATCACGGTCCTGCTGGGCAGCTACTTAGTATAACCAGACTTGCTAGATCAGTGTTTGATGTAAAACCTGCAGGAGGGTAGATATCCAGGAGGAGGGTTCAGTACTCCTGATATCTGCATTCTGTTTAGTAATGATGGGAAAGTAAATCCTCTAGGCATGACGAGATGTGTTTATGCCTGGAGTAGAGGACCCAGGTCTCCATGGAAACTTACGGAAAATGAACCGGCATCAGGGAAACAGTCGACTCTCCGCCAGCGGAATATTGGGACATTCTGGAACTATGGTTTCTGTGGTCTCTGTCAGAGCATACAGGAAGTAGGTTTGTATTGACAAAACACTGACTCAACAACCAATCACAAATAACCACTTCAGCCAATAAGGGCTTCAGCTGGAATTCATGAGAATCCAGCTGACAAATACATTCTGAATCGTTCAGTTCATGAGTTCACTTGACATTGATAATTATACAAGTTATGTTACTAATGTATGTATCTGCAGACTGGGGCATGACATTGACCAAGTAGAGAGGATGTGTGGAAGCAGACTGGGGCATGACATTGACCAAGTAGAGAGGATGTGTGGAAGCAGACTGGGGCATGACATTGACCAAGTAGAGAGGATGTGTGGAAGCAGACTGGGGCATGACATTGACCAAGTAGAGAGGGTGTGTGGAAGCAGACTGGGGCATGACATTGACCAAGTAGAGAGGATGTGTGGAAGCAGACTGAGGCATGACATTGACCAAGTAGAGAGGATGTGTGGAAGCAGACTGGGGCATGACATTGACCAAGTAGAGAGGATGTGTGGAAGCAGACTGGGGCATGACATTGACCAAGTAGAGAGGATGTGTGGAAGCAGACTGGGGCATGACATTGACCAAGTAGAGAGGATGTGTGGAAGCAGACTGGGGCATGACATTGACCAAGTAGAGAGGATGTGTGGAAGCAGACTGGGGCATGACATTGACCAAGTAGAGAGGATGTGTGGAAGCAGACTGGGGCATGACATTGACCAAGTAGAGAGGATGTGTAGAAGCAGACTGGGGCATGACATTGACCAAGTAGAGAGGATGTGTGGAAGCAGACTGGGGCATGACATTGACCAAGTAGAGAGGATGTGTGGAAGCAGACTGGGGCATGACATTGACCAAGTAGAGAGGATGTGTATCTGCAGACTGGGGCATGACATTGACCAAGTAGAGAGGATGTGTGGAAGCAGACTGGGGCATGACATTGACCAAGTAGAGAGGATGTGTGGAAGCAGACTGGGGCATGACATTGACCAAGTAGATAGGATGTGTGGAAGCAGACTGGGGCATGACATTGACCAAGTAGAGAGGATGTGTGGAAGCAGACTGAGGCATGACATTGACCAAATAGAGAGGATGTGTGGAAGCAGACTGGGGCATGACATTGACCAAGTAGATAGGATGTGTGGAAGCAGACTGGGGCATGACATTGACCAAGTAGAGAGGATGTGTGGAAGCAGACTGGGGCATGACATTGACCAAGTAGAGAGGATGTGTAGAAGCAGACTGGGGCATGACATTGACCAAGTAAAGAGGATGTGTGAAAGCAGACTGGAGCATTACATTGACCACGTAGAGAGGATGTGTGGAAGCAGACTGAGGAATGACATTGACCAAGTAGAGAGGATGTGTGGAAGCAGACTGAGGAATGACATTGACCAAGTAGAGAAAGGTGTAGAAACAGGTTCTGCCTCCTCCCTAATATACAGACCAAATCCATTGAGAGAGAGAGAGAGAGAGAGCGAAAGAGAGAAAGAGAGAGAGAGAGAGAGAGAGACACACAGCACACAGGGGGACAAACACCTGCCACAGATCAATAGACACCCCGCCCAGACCAGCGAGACAGTCTCTCAGACCTGCGGGACAAAGACCTGCCTGGCGGTGACAGCATTCCCTCCCCCATATGCCCCCCTAGGCACATCTATGACAACATAACCAACAAAAACAGGTCACAACTCCTGCAGCTCTGTCGCACACTGGGTATGTACATGGTCAATGGCAGGCTTCGAGGGGAATCCTATGGTAGGTACACCTATAGCTCATCTCTTGGCAGTAGTACTGTAGACTACTTTATCACTGACCTCAACCCAGAGTCTCTCAGAGCGTTCCCAGTCAGCCCACTGACACCCCTATCAGACCACAGCAAAATCACAGTCTACTTAAACAGAGCAATACTCAAGCATGAGGCATCAAAGCCAAGGAACTGGGTAACATTAAGAAATGCTATAGATGGAAGGAATGCAGTTTGGAAACCTACCAAAATACAATTAGGCAACAACAAATTCAATCACTTTTAGTCAATTTCCTTCATAAAGCGTTCCACTGTAATAGTGAAGGTGTCAAATTGGCAGTAGAAAATCTTAACAGTATATTTGACCCCTCAGCTTCCCTATCAAATCTAAAAATCTCAAATAGAAAACCGAAGAAAATGAACAACAATGACAAATGTTTTGATGAAGAATGCAAAGATCTAAGAAAGAAATTGAGAAACCTGTCCAACCAAAAACATAGAGACCCAGAAAACCTGAGTCTACGCCTTCACTATGGTGAATCACTTAAACAATACAGAAATACACTACAGAAAAAGAAGGAACAGCACGTCAGAAATCAACTCGATGCAATTGAAGAGTCCATAGACTCTAACCACTTCAGGAAAAATTGGAAAACACTAAACAAACAACAACACGAAGAATTATCTCTCAAAAATGGAGATGTATGGGTAAACCACTTCTCCAATCTTTTTGGCTCTATAACAAAGAACAAAGAGCAAAACATATACATGATCAAATACAATTCTTAGAATCAACTATTAAAGACTACCAGAACCCAATGGATTCTCCAATTACCTTGAATGAGAGACAGGACAAAATATAAACCCTCCAACCCAAAAAGGCATGTGGTGTTGATGGTATCCTTAATGAAATGATCAAATATAGAGACAACAAATTCCAATTGGCTATACTACAACTCTTTAACATCATCCTTAGCTCTGGCATCTTTCCCAATATTTGGAACCAAGGTCTGATCACCCCAATCCACAAAAGTGTAAACAAATTTGACCCCAATAACTACCGTGGGAGATGCGTCAGCAGCAACCTTGGGAAAATCCTCTGCATTATCATTAACAGCAGACTGGTACATTTCCTCAGTGAAAACAACGTACTGAGCAAATGTCAAATTGGCTTTTTACCAAACTACCCTACAACAGACCATGTATTCACCCTGCACACCCTGATTGACAAACAGACAAACCAAAACAAAGGCAAAGTCTTCTCATGATTTGTTGATTTCAAAAAAGCCTTCAACTCAATTTGGCATGAGGGTCTGCTATACAAATTGATGGAAAGTGATGTTGGGGATAAAACATACAACATTATAAAATCCATGTACACAAACAACAAGTGTGCGGTTAAAATAGGCAAAAAACACACACATTTCTTCCCACAGGGCTGTGGAGTGAGACAGGGATGCATCTTAAGCCCCACCCTCTTCAACATATATATCAATGAATTGGCGCAGGCACTAGAAAAGTCTGCAGCACCCTGCCTCACCCTACTGGAATCTGAAGTCAAATGTCTACTGTTTGCTGATGATCTGGTGCTTCTGTCACCAACCAAGGAGGGCCTACAGCAGCACCTAGATATTCTGCACAGATTCTGCCAGACCTGGGCCCTGACAATAAATCTCTGTAAGACAAAAATAATGTGTTCCAAAAAAGGTCCGGTTGCCAGGACCACAAAAACAAATTCCATCTAGACACCGTTGCCCTAGAGCACACAAAAAACTATACATACCTTGGCCTAAACATCAGCGCCACAGGTAACTTCCACAAAGCTGTGAACGATCTGAGAGACAAGGCAAGAAGGGCATTCTATGCCATCAAAAGGAACATAAAATTCAACATACCAATTAGGATCTGGCTATAAATACTTGAATCAGTCATAGAACCCATTGCCCTTTATGGTTGTGAGGTCTGGGGTCCGCTCACCAACCAAGATTTCACAAAATGGGACAAACACCAAATTTAGACTCTGCATGCAGAATTCTGCAAAATTATCCTCTGTGTACAACGTAGAACACCAAATAATGCATGCAGAGCAGAATTAGGCCGATACCCAATTATTATCAAAATCCAGAGAAGAGCCGTTAAATTCTACAACCACCTAAAAGGAAGCGATTCACAAACCTTCCATAACAAAGACATCACCTACAGAGAGATGAACCTGGAGAAGAGTCCCCTAAGCAAGCTGGTCCTGGGGCTCTGTTCACAAACACAAACAGACCCTACAGAGCCCCAGGACAGCAACACAATTAGACCCAACCAAATCATGAGAAAACAAAAGGATAATTACTTGACACACTGGAAAGAATTCATAAAAAAACAGAGCAAACTAGAATGCTATTTGGCCCTAAACAGAGAGTACACTGTGACAGAATACCTGACCACTGTGACTGACCCAAACTTAAGGAAAGCTTTGACTATGTACAGACTCAGTGAGCATACTCTTGCTATTGAGAAAGGCCGCCGTAGGCAGACATGGCTCTCAAGAGAAGACAGGCTATGTGCACACTGCCCACAAAATTAGGTGGAAACTGAGCTGCACTTCCTAACCTCCTGCCCAATGTATGACCATATTAGAGACACATATTTCTCTCAGACTACACAGATCCACAAAGAATTCGAAAACAAACCCAATTTTGATAAACTCCCATATCTGCTGGGTGAAATTCCACAGTGTGCCATCACAGCAGCATTATTTGTGACCTGTTGCCACAAGAAAAGGGCAACCAGTGAAGAACAAACACCATTGTAAATACAACCCATATTTATGTTTATTTATTTTCCCTTGTGTACTTTAACCATTTGAACATTGTTACAAAACTGTATATAGACATAATATGACATTTGTAATGTCTTTATTCTTTTGGAACTTATGTATGTGTAATGTTTACTATTCATTTTTGTTGTTTATTTCACTTTTGTTTATCTACATCACTTGCTTTGGCAATGTTAACACGTTTCTCATGCCAATAAAGCCCCTTCAATTGAATTGAATTGAATTGAATTCTCTCTCTCAATTGAGAGAGAGAGAGAGAGAGAGAGAGAGAGAGAGAGAGAGAGAGAGAGAGAGAGAGAGAGAGAGAGAGAGAGAGAGAGAGAGAGAGAGAGAGAGAGAGAGAGAGAGAGAGAGAGTCTCTGAGGTTGGCATTGTCTCCCCTCTAGACAGTTGTTTGTGATTGGGCGGGACAGCTGTGACAATATCCATATCAGTGTCAATCCTTACTGTCCTCAGCCCTGTCCCCTTTCTCTGCTGTTTGTGTTCTCACCATATTTGTGTTAGAGAGAAAGACAGAGGGAAATGGAACATGAGACAGTGGGATAGGAAGAAACCAAGGTGGAGACTGTGTGTAGAGAGAAAGACAGAGGGAAATGGAACATGAGACAGTGGGATAGGAAGAAGCCAAGGTGGAGACTGTGTGTTAGAGAGAAAGACAGAGGGAAATGGAACATGAGACAGTGGGATAGGAAGAAACCAAGGTGCAGACTGTGTGTATATATATGTGTGTTAGGGAGAAAGAGAGGGGGCTCTATACTGAGTGGTTCAGTGATCCTGGTGCTTGCCAGAACAGCCCCAGCCATTATAAGCACACCCATCATATCTCCCTATCTATTAGGCCCCAGTCCCAGTACTGGTGGAGGCACAGGCAAGGTGAGTGTGTGTATGAAGAACACGGCCAGCTTGTTTAATGTGGTGTGAAGAGCACGTGAGGGCATATAAACAGACTGCCTGGAAACCTGTGTCACCATTAACACACCACAAAAAAAAACAACACAGTCATTTATATCATGACCCAACAGAACACAGTTGTATATAACATGACCCAGCAGAACACAGTCATGTATATCATAACCCAGCAGAACAAAGTCATATATATCATGACCCAGCAGAACACAGTCATTTATATCATGACCCAGCAGAACACAGTCATATATATCTTGACCCAGCAGAACACAGTCATATATATCATGACCCAGCAGAACGCAATCATATATATCATGACCCAGCAGAACACAGTCATGTATATCATGACCCAGCAGAACACAGTCATATATAACATGACCCAGCAGAACACAGTCATATATAACATGACCCAGCAGAACACAGTCATATGTATCATGACCCAGCAGAACACAGTCATATATAACATGACCCAGCAGAACACAGTCATATGTATCATGACCCAGCAGAACACAGTCATATATATCATGACCCAGCAGAACACAGTCATATATATCATGACCCAGCAGAACACAGTCATATATATCATGACCCAGCAGAACACAGTCATATATATCATGACCCAGCAGAACACAGTCATATATATCATGACCCAGCAGCACATAGTGGCCATGGTCTGTCTGACCCAGCAGCACAGAGTGGCCATGGTCTGTCTGACCCAGCAGCACAGAGTGGCCATGGTCTCTCTGATCCAGCAGCACAGAGTGGCCATGGTCTGTCTGACCCAGCAGCACACAGTGGCCATGGTCTGTCTGACCCAGCAGCACACAGTGGCCATGGTCTGTCTGACCCAGCAGCACACAGTGGCCATGGTCTGTCTGACCCAGTAGCACAGTGGCCATGGTCTGTCTGACCCAGCAGCACAGAGTGGCCATGGTCTGTCTGACCCAGCAGCACACAGTGGCTATGGTCTGTCTGACCCAGCAGCACACAGTGGCCATGGTCTGTCTGACCCAGTAGCACAGTGGCCATGGTCTGTCTGACCCAGCAGCACAGAGTGGCCATGGTCTGTCTGACCCAGCAGCACACAGTGGCTATGGTCTGTCTGACCCAGCAGCACACAGTGGCCATGGTCTGTCTGACCCAGCAGCACACAGTGGCTATGGTCTGTCTGACCCAGCAGCACACAGTGGCCATGGTCTGTCTGACCCAGCAGGGTCAGTCTCATCTCTACAACCCTTCAGACACCTTCTATACTGTCATTAGCAGACAGGGTCAAAGTCCCATCTCTACAACCCTTCAGACACCTTCTATACTGTTATTAACAGACAGGGTCAGAGTCTCATCTCTACAACCCTTCAGACACCTTCTATACTATTATTAGCAGACAGGGTCTGAGGTTTGCTATAATGCTTACAGAAAGGGTAGGCCAGCAACAGTTGGAGCTAGGTTGCACAGCAGTGTAAGCTGGCAACTGTTTTAGTGTCATATACATGTAAACACATAATTACATAGTACATTCATGACTACCTTATCTGAGACTATGTTCACCAGTGAGTTAGACGTTGTCTTGTCTGTTGTACTGTATTCTGTCTCATCCACCGTCATATCATATTACTCTGTCATAAGTTCTTACTGGCCACATAGCACAGTGTGTGTCTGTCTGTGTGTGTGTATGTGTGTGTGTCTGTGTGTGTGTGTGTGTGTGTGTGTGTATGTGTGTGTGTGTGTGTGTGTGTGTGTGTGTGTGTGTGTGTGTGTGTGTGTGTGTGTGTGTGTGTGTGTGTGTGTGTGTGTCTGTGTCTGTGTCTGTGTGCGTGTGCGTGTGCGTGTGTGTGTTTGGGTGTGTGTGGGCGCGTGCGTGTGTGGGCACGTGCATGTGTGGGCGCATGCGTGTGTGCGTTTTTGTAATTCAGTACTGTGTGTGTTTTTATATTTGTGTGTAAGAGAGATAGGGGTAGTGAGGGAGAGAGAGGGAGAGAGAGCAAGAAAGAGAGAGAGAGAGAGAGAGAGAGAGAGAGAGAGAGTTTTACAACTTCATTGTATGCGCTCAACAACTAGTAAATGTGATAACCATCACAAATAACAACGAACAACTGACGCTGTGTGTTTGCCCGTGTTGTAGTCCCATTGTAGTCCCGTTGTAGTACCATTGTAGTCCCATTGTAGGCCCGTTGTTGTCCCGTTGTAGTCCCGTTGTAGGCCCGTTGTTGTCCCGTTGTAGTCCCATTGTAGTCCTGTTGTTGTCCCTTTGTTGTCCCGTTGTAGTCTCGTTGTTGTCCCGTTGTAGGCCCGTTGTAGGCCCGTTGTAGTCCCGTTGTAGTCCCGTTGTTGTCCCGTTGTAGTCCCATTGTTGTCCCATTGTAGGCACGTTGTAGTCCCGTTGTTGTCCCTTTGTTGTCCCGTTGTAGTCCCGTTGTTGTCCCGTTGTAGGCCCGTTGTAGTCACGTTGTTGTCCCGTTGTGGTCCCGTTGTAGTCCCGTTGTTGTTCCGTTGTAGTCCAGTTGTTGTCCCGTTGTAGACCTGTTGTAGTCCCATTGTAGTCCCGTTGTTGTCCCTTTGTTGTCCCGTTGTAGTCCCGTTGTTGTCCCGTTGTAGGCCTTTTGTAGTCACGTTGTTGTCCCGTTGTGGTCCCGTTGTAGTCCCGTTGTTGTCCCGTTGTAGTCCCGTTGTAGGCCCGTTGTAGTACCATTGTAGTCCCGTTGTTGTCCCGTTGTAGGCCCGTTGTAGTCCCGTTGTTGTCCCGTTGTAGGCCCGATGTTGTCTTGTTGTAGGCCCGTTGTTGTCCCGTTGTAGGCCCGTTATAGGCCCTTTGTAGGCCTGTTATAGGCCCGTTGTAGTCCCGTTGTTGTCCCGTTGTAGTCCCATTGTAGGCCCGTCGTTGTCCCGTTGTAGTTCCATTGTAGGCCCGTTGTAGTCCCGTTGTAGGCCCGTTGTAGTCCCGTTGTAGGCCCGTTGTAGGCCCGTTGTAGTCCCGTTGTAGTCCCGTTGTAGTCCCATTATAGGCCCGTTGTAGTCCCGTTGTAGGCCCGTTGTAGTCCCATTGTTGTCCCGTTGTAGGCCCATTGTAGTCCCGTTGTAGTCCCATTGTAGGCCCATTGTAGGCCCGTTGTAGTACCATTGTAGTCCCGTTGTAGTCCCGTTGTAGGCCCGTTGTTGTCCCGTTGTAGGCCCATTGTAGTCCCGTTGTAGTCCCGTTGTAGTCCCATTGTAGGCCCGTTGTAGTCCCGTTGTAGGCCCGTTGTAGTCCCGTTGTAGGCCCGTTGTAGTCCCGTTGTAGTCCCTTTGTAGTCCCGTTGTAGGCCCGTTGTAGTCCCGTTGTAGTCCCGTTGTAGGCCCGTTGTAGTCACGTTGTAGTACCGTTGTAGTCCTTCCCTGCAGTCTAAAATATGGCATTTCTATGTCAAAGGATTTTGTTATACAGTGTTTCAGTCTTTTGTGATGCGTATTAAGTGTATAATTGGATTGCAAACTCAAAATGTAATACATTTCAACCCTATATCTGACACGATACAGTGGTCTTCTTTTCTTTAAGCCAAAAGCCACGAGTGGAAGGTGTATACTTTTGTTTCAAGGTAGATTTGTTTAAAGACTACCAAGAAACACTCTGTGTGACCCTGATTTAGCCCACTGCAGTAAATTAATACATCCTGATATATCGTCCTAATATGGTCCTGTTTATATAGCTGTATGCATGTGTGTCCACGCTCGTGTGTGTGTGTCACGATCGTCAAAAAAACATTCGGACCAAGGCGCAGTGTGACATGGGTTCCAAATATTTTTATTCGTGAAACGCACAAAACAGTAAAAAAAAGCAAACGATACATGAAGCTATGGAGCGCTCACAGGCAACTACACATAAACAAGATCCCACAAAACACAGTGGGGAAATGGCTGCCTAAATATGATCCCCAATCAGAGACAACGATAAACTGCTGCCTCTGATTGGGAACCATACCAGGCCAACATATAAATTAAACAACCTAGATTACACACCCTAGTCACACCCCGACCTAACCAACATAGAGAATAAAAGGCTCTCTATGGTCAGGGCGTGACAGTACCCCCCCAAAAGGTACGGACTCCGGCCGCAAAACCTGACTCTATAGGGGAGGGTACGGGTGGGCACCTAGCTTCGGTGGCGGCTCTGGTACGGGACGAAGAACCCGCACATCCCGCGGATCCAGCATCGGTGGCGGCTCTGGCGCGGGTCCGGCCATGGAGCCGGGTAGAACGCCGTGCCCGGACTGGGCACTGGCACAGAGGGAGGCTCCTGCCCTGGAGCGGGACTGGACACCGTGATGGACTGGGCATCGGTGCAGAGGAAGGTTCCTGCCCTGGAGCTGGACTGGCCGCCTTGCCTGGAAGCTCCGGACCGTGGACCGTCGCAGGAGGTTCCGGGACTGTGGACCGTCGCAGGAGGTCCCGGACTGTGGACCGTCGTAGGAGGTCCCGGATTGTGGACCGTCGTAGGAGGTGCCAGACTGTGGACCATCGTAGGAGGTTCCGGACTGTGGACCGTCGTAAGAGGTTCCGGACTGTGGACCCGTCGTAGGAGGTTCCGGACTGTGGACCGTCGTAGGAGGTTCCGGACTGTGGACCGTCGTAGGAGGTTCCGGACTGTGGATCGTCGTAGGAGGTTCCGGACTGTGGACCGTTGCAGGAGGTTCCGGACTGTGGACCGTTGTAGGAGGTTCCGGACTGTGGACCGTCGCCGGAAGCTCTGGACTGTGAACCGTCGCCGGAAGCTCTGGACTGGTGACCATCGCCGAAAGCCCTGGACTGGGGACCGTCGCCGGAAGCTTTGGACTGGGGACCATCGCCGGAAGCTTCTTGGTCCTGGTGTGGTGGGATCTTCTGTCACAATCGTCAAAATAACATTCGGACCAAGGTGCAGCATGATATGGGTTCCACATCTTTTTATTTGTGAAACGCACAAAACAATGAAAAAAGCAAACAGTACGTGAAGCTATGGAGTGCTCACAGGCAACTACACATAAACAAGATCCCACAAAACACAGTGGGGAAATGGCTGCCTAAATATGATCCCCAATCAGAGACAACGATAAACAGCTGCCTCTGATTGGGAACCATACCAGGCCAACATATAAATAAAACAACCTAGATGACCCACCCTAGTCACACCCCGAACTAACCAACATAGAGAATAAAAGGCTCTCTATGGTCAGGGTGTGACAGTGTGTGTGTTGTAATGATTTACCTTGAAACACTCATACTTTGGTTTATACAATCTGTGACTCAGTTTATATAATCCTCATCCTCACATGACCACCAGTGACGAATCCCATCAATTCACCACACACTTCATTAGCCTAGGGACAATGATTTCATTAACTTTTTATGGCTGCAGGGGAAGTATTGAGTAGCTCTGATTAAAGGTGCCCATTTCAAACGGCCTCGTACTCAATTCTTGCTCGTACAATATGCATATTATTATTACTATTGGATAGAAAACACTCTCTAGTTTCTAAAACCGTTTGAATTATATCTGTGAGTCAAACAGAACTCATTTGGCACAAACTTCCTGACCAGGAAGTGGAAAGTCTGAAATCGAGGCTCTGTTCTTCTTCCTGCCTATACATGGGCATGATACGTAAGAGTCTACGTGCACTTCATAGACCTTCCCCTGGATGTCAAGAGGCTGTGAGAGAAGAAATGTTGTGTTTATCTTGGTCTGAATTGGAATACAAGCTCTTTGTATGACGTGTCCCTCATTTCCGGTACTCTTGGGAGCGCGAGGTGGACAGTGGGATTGCCTTCTGTTTAGCTGCCGTTATGGACGACTACTATCTCCGGCTCTGATTTTATTTGATACATGTGACCATATCATCGTAAAGTATGTTTTTTCAATATAGTTTAATCAGATTATTGAAATTTTTTCGGGAGTTTTGCCGTGTTCTGTTCTCTGACTTTGTTGACGATGGAGAGATCCGTGCCACTTGGCTATTGCGCGTGCTAAATGAAGAGGGAAAGTTGCCGTTCTAAATCCAAACAACGACTGTTCTGGACAAAGGACACCTTGTCCAACATTCTGATGGAAGATCAGCAAAAGTAAGAAACATTTTATGATGCTATTTGATATATCTGTCGTAGATGTGAACTAGTCGTCGGCGCCCAAGTGTTTCTGGCTATTGTGCTAAGCTAATATAACGCTACATTTTGTTTTCGCTGTATAACACTTAATAAATCGGAAATATTGGCTGGAATCACAAGATGCCTGTCTTTCATTTGCTGTACACTATGTATTTTTCAGAAATGTTTTATGATGAGTAATTAGGTATTTGACGTTGGTGTCTGTAAGTTTTATGGCTGCTTTCGGTGCAATTTCTGATTGTAGCTGCAATGTAAACTATGATTTATACCTGAAATATGCACATTTTTCTAACAAAACATATGCTATACAATAAATATGTTATCAGACTGTCATCTGATTAAGTTGTTTCTTGGTTAGTGGCTATTTATATCTTTATTTGGTCGAATTTGTGATAGCTACTGATGGAGTAAAAAACTGGTGGAGTAAAAAAAGTGGTGTCTTTTGCTAACGTGGTTAGCTAATAGATTTACATATTGTGTCTTCCCTGTAAAACATTTTAAAAATCGGACATGTTGGCTGGATTCACAAGATGTGTACCTTTCATATGCTGTATTGGACTTGTTAATGTGTGAAAGTTAAATATTTAAAAAAAATATATTTTGAATTTCGCGCCCTGCACTTGAGCTGGCTGTTGTCATAAGTGTACCGACGCCGGGCTGCAGCCATAAGAAGTTAACTTCTACTTGCACACAATCCCGGATCCGGGAGCACCCCCATCAGTAAAAAAGCTGACTAGCATAGCCTAGCATAGCGTCACAAGTAAATACTAGCATCTAAATATCATTAAATCACAAGTCCAAGACACCAGATGAAAGACACACATCTTGTGAATCCAGCCATCATTTCTGATTTTTAAAATGTTTTACAGGGAAGACACAATATGTAAATCTATTAGCTAACCACGATAGCAAAAGACACTACTTTTTTTTCCCACCATTTTTTTCCTGCATAGGTAGCTATCACAATTTCGACCAAATAAAGATATAAATAGCCACTAACCAAGAAACAACTTCATCAGATGACAGTCTGATAACATATTTATTGTATAGCATATGTTTTGTTAGAAAAATGTGCATATTTCAGGTATAAATCATAGTTTACCATTGCAGCCACCATCACAACTCTCACCAAAGCAACTAGAATAACTACAGAGACCTACGTGAATTACCCAAATACTCATCATAAAACATTTACGAAAAATACACAGCGTACAGCAAATGAAAGACAAAGATCTTGTGAATCCAGCCAATATTTCAGATTTTTTAAGTGTTTTACAGCAAAAACACAATATAGCATTATATTAGCTTACTACAATAGCCAACCACACCACAGCATTGATTCAAGCCAACAATAGCGATAACGAATAAACCAGCAAAAGATATTAATTTTTTAACTAACCTTCTCAAACTTCTTCAGATGACAGTCCTATAACATCATATTACACAATACATATAGAGTTTGTTCGAAAATGTGCATATTTAGCGGCACAAATCGTGGTTATACAATGAGAATAGTAGCCAAGCTGCCAACAAAATGTCGGGAGAAATCTTGGGAGAGGCACCTAATCTAATCATTAACTTCTACTTCATCACAATCCCGGATCCGGGAGCACCCCCATCAGTAAAAAAGCTGACTAGCATAGCCTAGCCTAGCGTCACAAGTAAATACTTGCATCTAAATATCATTAAATCACAAGTCCAAGACACCAGATGAAAGATACACATCTTGTGAATCCAGCCATCATTTCTGATTTTTAAAATGTTTTACAGGGAAGACACAATATGTAAATCTATTAGCTAACCACGATAGCAAAAGACACTACTTTTTTTTCCCACCATTTTTTTCCTGCATAGGTAGCTATCACAATTTCGACCAAATAAAGATATAAATAGCCACTAACCAAGAAAAAACTTCATCAGATGACAGTCTGATAACATATTTATTGTATAGCATATGTTTTGTTAGAAAAATGTGCATATTTCAGGTATAAATCATAGTTTACCATTGCAGCCACCATCACAACTCTCACCAAAGCAACTAGAATAACTACAGAGACCAACGTGAATTACCCAAATACTCATCATAAAACATTTATGAAAAATACACAGCGTACAGCAAATGAAAGACAAAGATCTTGTGAATCCAGCCAATATTTCAGATTTTTTAAGTGTTTTACAGCGAAAACACAATATAGCATTATATTAGCTTACTACAATAGCCAACCACACAACAGCATTGATTCAGGCCAACAATAGCGATAACGAATAAACCAGCAAAAGATATTCATTTTTTTACTTCTTCTGGCTGCAAGCCCGACATCGGTACACTTATGACAACAGCCAGCTCAAAGTGCAGGGCGCGAAATTCAAAATATATATTTTTTAAAATATTTAACTTTCACACATTAACAAGTCCAATACAGCATATGAAAGGTACACATCTTGTGAATCCAGCCAACATGTCCGATGTTTAAAATGTTTTACAGGGAAGACACAATATGTAAATCTATTAGCTAACCACGTTAGCAAAAGACACCACTTTTTTTACTCCACCAGTTTTTTACTCCATCAGTAGCTATCACAATTTCGACCAAATAAAGATATAAATAGCCACTAACCAAGAAACAACTTCATCAGATGACAGTCTGATAACATATTTATTGTATAGCATATGTTTTGTTCGAAAAATGTGCATATTTCAGGTATAAATCATAGTTTACATTGCAGCTACAATATGAAATTGCACCGAAAGCAGCCATAATATTTACAGACACCAACGTCAAATACCTAATTACTCATCATAAAACATTTCTGAAAAATACATAGTGTACAGCAAATGAAAGACAGGCATCTTGTGATTCCAGCCAATATTTCCGATTTATTAAGTGTTTTACAGCGAAAACAAAATGTAGCGTTAGATTAGCGTAGCCACAATAGCCAGAAACACTTGGGCGCCGACGACCAGTTCACATGCACGACAGATATATGAAATAGCATCATAAAATGTTTCTTACTTTTGGTGATCTTCCGTCAGAATGTTGGACAAGGTGTCCTTTGTCCAGAACAGTCGTTGTTTGGATTTAGAACGGCAACTTTCCCTCTTCAATTAGCAAGCACACTAGCCAGGTGGCACGACGCTCTCCATGTCAACAAACGGAAGAGAACGGAACACGGCAAAACTCCCGAAAAATTTTCAATAATCTGATGAAACTATATTGAAAAAACATACTTTACGATGATATGGTGACATGTATCAAATAAAATCAAAGCCGGAGATAATAGTCGCCTATTACGGCAGCTAAAGAGAAGGCAATCCCACTGTCCACGTCGCGCTCTTCAGAGTACCGAAAATGGGGGACACGTCATTCCAAGATGATGTGTTCCATCTCAGACCAAGATAATCACCTCATTTCTTCTCTCACAGCCTCTTGACACCCAGGGGAAGGTGAATGACGTGCATGTATACTAATAGATCTCATGCCCATTTATAGGCAGGAAGTAGAAGAGAGCCTCGGTTTCAGACTTTCCACTTCCTGGTCAGGAAGTGTGCTGCAGAATGACTTCTGTTTCACTCAGAGAAATAATTCAAACGGTTTTAGAAACTAGAGAGTGTTTTCTATCCAATAGTAATAATAATATGCATATTGTACGAGCAAGAATTGAGTACGAGGCCGTTTGAAATGGGCACCTTTTATCTGGCTACTCAATACTGCCCCTTGCAGCCCAAACAGGTTAACTTCTAGTTCCTCCCAAACCCGGATCCGGGAGCACCCCCACCAGTAAAAAAGCTGACTAGCATAGCCTAGCATAGCGTCACAAGTAAATACTAGCATCTAAATATCATTAAATCACAAGTCCAAGACACCAGATGAAAGATACACTTCTTGTGAATCTAGCCACCATTTCTGATTTTTAAAATGTTTTACAGGGAAGACACAATATCTATTAGCTAACCACGTTAGCAAAAGACACAATTTTTCTTACTCCACCATTTTTTCACTCCATCAGTAGCTATCACCAATTCGACCAAATAAAGATATAAATAGCCACTAACCAAGAAAAAACTTCATCAGATGACAGTCTGATAACATATTTATTGTATAGCATATGTTTTGTTAGAAAAATGTGCATATTTCAGGTATAAATCATAGTTTACCATTGCAGCCACCATCACAACTCGACTAGAATAACTACAGAGAGCAACGTGTATTACCTAATTACTCATCATAAAATATTTCTTAAAAATACACAGCGTACAGCAATTGAAAGACACAGATCTTGTGAATCCAGACAATATTTCAGATTTTCTAAGTGTTTTACAGCGAAAACACAATATAGCGTTATATTAGCATACCACATGTGCAAACATTACCCCTGCATTGATTCAAGGCAAAAAGAGCGATAACGTTATCACCACCAAAATATATAAATTTTTTCACTAACCTTCTCAGAATTCTTCAGATGACAGTCCTGTAACATCATATTACACAATACATATAGAGTTTGTTCGAAAATGTGCATATTTAGCGGCACAAATCGTGCTTATACAATGAGAAAAGTTGCCAAGCTGCCCAGAAAAATGTCGGGCGCCATCTTGGAGAGTCACCTAGTCTAATTAATAAATAATCATAAACTTGACTAAAAAATACAGGGTGGACAGCAATTGAAAGACAAATTAGTTCTTAATGCAATCGCTGAATTACATTTTTAAAATTAACGTTGCTGCGCAATACAGGGTCCGATAACGCAAGGCTACATTGCAAGTAATGGCGTTTTATGCGTTTGACTATTTTCAACAGAACAACGATTTATCAGCATAAATAGTTATTACTATTAGCTGAGCTTCCATCAGAATCTTGGGCAAGGTGTCCTTTCTCCGGTCTAATCGTCTTTTGGTCGAAAGATGTCCTCTTGTCCTGTCGAAATGGCCACTAACGTTCGGCATGTACCGGAAAAGTGTCCAACTCTTGAAAGTGCGTCACAAAGAAATGCCAGAAAATCGCAATAAACTGATATAAATTGCTATAAATCAGTTTAAATTAACTACCTTATGATGTCTTTAACACCTATAACGAATAAAAACATGACCGGGGATATAGAACTGGCTAAACCAAAGCTTGGAAGGAGGCCAGTCCGACGTCCATTCTGCGTCGAGCGCAAGGTTGAAAAGAAAGGTACTTCCGCTCCAGGGTCTAATATAAGGTCCCAGATTGCGCAATCAACTCCATTCAAATTGTCACCACTTACTGACATCTAGAGGAAGGCGTATGCAGTGTTTGTAGCCCCACAGCGTTCACAGGGACTTATAAACTGACCTGGGAACAGAGGCCGAGATTTCTGAAATCTCACTCCCTGGCAGGAAAAGTGCTGCAGAATGAGTTCTGTTTCACTCAGAGACATAATTCAAACGGTTTTAGAAACTAGAGAGTGTTTTCTATCCAATAATAATAATAATATGCATATTGTACGAGCAAGAATTGAGTACGAGGCAGTTTAATTTGGAGACCAATTTTTCCAAGATCGAAATAGCACCCCCCATAGGCTCAAGAGGTTTTAACTAACCTTCTCAAACTGCTTCAGATGACAGTCCTATAACATCATATTACACAATACATATAGAGTTTGTTCGAAAATGTGCATATTTAGCGGCACAAATCGTGGTTATACAATGAGAATAGTAGCCAAGCTGCCAACAATATGTCGGGAGAAATCTTGGGAGAGGCACCTAATCTAATCAGTAACTAATCCTAAACTTGACTAAAAAATACAGGTTGGACAGCAAATGAAAGATACATTAGTTCTTAATGCAATCGCTGTGTTAGATTTTTAAAATTAACGTTACTACGACATACAGCGTGCGTTAAAGCGAGACCGCACCGAAATTAATGGCGGAATATGAGTTTTACATTTTTCAACAGAACAACGAATTAACATCATAAATAGTTCTTACTTTTTGATGAGCTCCCATCAGAATCTTGGGCAAGTTGTCCTTTTTCCAAAAGAATCGTTGCTCGGTTGTAGATTGTCGCCTTCAACTTTGGAATTAGCAGTAAACATTAGCCATGTGGGCCAGACGTGCCCAAGTCCCTAGAACGCAGCACAAATAAATACCCGAAAATCGCAATATACTGATATAAACTGATATAACTCGGTTTAAAATAACAACATTATGATGTCTTTAACACCTATATCGAATAAAATCAGAGCCGGATATATCTAAGGGCTATAACGGGAGCTTTCTAGAAGGCCATCCTGAGGTCTGTCTTGCGTCATGGCGAAGAGAAGAAAGGAAGGACCCCACGTTGCCAGCCCATTTATAAGGCCTCAGATCTGCCTAGCAACTCCATTTCAATTCTCACTATTCGCTGACATCCAGGGGAAGGCGTATGCAGTGCATCTCAACCAATAGAAGACAGGCAAATTAATAAACCGACCTCAGAACAGCCTGCAGATTTCAGATTTCTCACTTCCTCATAGGAAAATTGCTCCAACTCGAGTTCTGTTTTACTCACAGATCTAATTCAAACGGTTTTAGAAACTAGAGAGTGTTTTCTACGAAATTATTACAAAGTGCAAACAGCACCCCCTATTGAGAAAAGGTTATTAACTAATCATAACCTTGACTAAAAAATACAGGTTGGACAGCAAATGAAAGATACATTAGTTCTTAATGCAACCGCTGTGTTAGATTTTTAAAATTAACGTTACTACGACATACAGCGTGACCGCACCGAAATTACTGGCGGAATATGAGTTTTACATTTTTCAACAGAACAACGAATTAACATCATAAATAGTTCTTACTTTTTGATGAGCTCCCATCAGAATCTTGGGCAAGTTGTCCTTTGTCCAAAATAATTGTTGCTCGGTTGTAGATTGTCGCCTTCAACTTTGGAATTAGCAGTAAACATTAGCCATGTGGCCCAGACGTGCCCAACTCACTAGAACGCAGCACAAATAAATATCCGAAAATCGCAATATACTGATATAAACTGATATAACTCGGTTTAAAATAACAACATTATGATGTCTTTAACACCTATATCGAATAAAATCAGAGCCGGATATATCTAAGGGCTATAACGGGAGCTTTCTAGAACGCCATCCTGAGGTCTGTCTTGCGTCATGGCGAATGAAGGAAAGAGAGGACCCCCCGTTCCGAGCCCATTTATATGGCCTCAGATCTGCCTAGCAACTCCATTCCAATTGTCACTATTTGCTGACATCCAGGGGAAGGCGTATGCAGTGCATCTCAACCAATAGAAGACATGCAAATTAATAAACTGACCTCAGAACAGCCTGCATGATTTCAGATTTCTCACTTCCTCATAGGAAAATTGCTCCAACTCGAGTTCTGTTTTACTCACAGATATAATTCAAACGGTTTTAGAAACTAGAGAGTGTTTTCTATCCAATAGTAATAATAATATGCATATTGTACGAGCAAGAATTGAGTACGAGGCAGTTTAATTTGGGAACGACATTTTTACAAAGTGCAAACAGCACCCCCTATTGAGAAAAGGTTAAACCATCATCTCTGATTATGGTCTTCAGTTTTTCAACCAGGCTGTGCCGGTGATAACCCCCATTGTGTAAAGTTACTGGAGGTACAACAGTGGTGTATTGTAATCGGTTGAATTTGAGAGATCAGTAATCATGATCAATACAATCATGGATTAACAGGAGATTGCAAATGGCCATCGGATAATACGTTTTATCAATAATGGTGACAGGCTGAAGCTGAGATGACACTGACATGATGTATCAGTGTTATTTATTATTTAGATTTTTTTTAAATGGCATGTTAACTGTATGATTAAATGTGTGTTTAATGACTGAAAATTAAATCTACCTAGTTTACTGAGTGGTCAGGTTGTCAGTGCATAGTAACACTCCTACCAGCACAGCCTTTCACAATATCACAGTAACCATTAACTTCTTTGGGCTGCAAGCCCGAAGCCGGGCACAATATGACAACAGCCACTTCAAGTGCAGGGCGCGAAATTCAAAATATATTTTTTAGAAATATTTAACTTTCACAGATTAACAAGTCCAATACAGCATATGAAAGATAAACATCTTGTGAATCCAGCCAACATGTACGATTTTTAAAATGTTTCACAGCGAAAACACCACATATATTTATGTTAGCTCACCACCAAATACAAAAAAGGACAGACATTTTTCACAGCACAGGTAGCATGCACAAAGCCAACCTAACTAACCAAGAACCAACCAAACTAACCAAGAAACAACTTCATCAGATGACAATCTTATAACATGTTATACAATAAATCTATGTTTTGTTCGAAAAATGTGCATATTTGAGGTATAAATCAGTTTTACATTGCAGCTACCATCACAGCTACCGTCACAAATAGGACCGAAGCAGCCAGAGTAATTACAGACACCAACGTCAAATACCTAAATACTCATCATAAAACATTTCTGAAAAATCGATGGTGTATAGCAAATTAAAGACAAACATCTTGTGAATCCAGCCAATATTTCCGATTTTTTAAGTGTTTTACAGCGAAAACACAATATAGCATTATATTAGCTTACTACAATAGCCTAACACACTACCGCATTCATTCATCAAGGCACGTTAGCGTTAGCAATAGGCACGTTAGCGATAGGGAATAAACCAGCAAAAGATATTAATTTTCACTAACCTTCATAAACCTTCATCAGATGACAGTCCTATAACATCAGGTTATACATACACTTATGTTTTGTTCGAAAATGTGCATATTTAGAGCTGAAATCAGTGGTTATACATAGTGCTAACGTAGCATCTTTTTCCCAGAATGTGCGGATATTTTTATGGCACTCAACTATTCTGACCAAATAACTATACATAAACGTTACTAAAAAATACATGTTGTATAGGAAATGATAGATACACTAGTTCTTAATGCAATCGCCGTGTTAGAATTCTAAAAATAACTTCATTACGACATCCAGCTTAGGTATAGCGAGAGAGTACCCAAAATCTGGGCGCAAACGACAATTTCACATGTTCGACAGATATATGAAATAGTATCATAAAATGGGTCCTACTTTTGATGATCTTTCATCAGAATGTTGTACAAGGGGTCCTTTGTCGGGAACAATCGTTGTTTGGATTTAGAATGTCCTCTTCTCCAGTCAATTAGCACGGAAAGCTAGCAAAGTAGCGCGAAGCTCTCCTTCCTGAACAAAGGCACACAACGCAACACGCCTAACGTCCCGAATAAATTTCAATAATCTAATAAAACTATATTGAAAAAACATACTTTACGATGATATTGTCACATGTATCAAATAAAATCAAAGCCGGAGATATTAGTCGTCTATAACGACAGCTTATCAGAAGGCAAAACCAGGTCCCTTCACGCGCTCTCCAGAAAACAGGAAACTGGTTACACGTCATGCCGAGAGCTTTTATTCGACCCCAGATCAAGTTATACACTCCATTTCTTCTCTCACTGCCTGTCGACATCTAGTGGAAGACGTATGAAGTGCATGTATTCTAATAAATGTCAAGGACATTTATTGGCAGGCCCTAGAACAGAGCATCGATTTCAGATTTTTTTTTTTCAAGTTTGCTGCAAAATGAGTTCTGTTTTACTCACAGATATAATTCAAACGGTTTTAGAAACTAGAGAGTGTTTTCTATCCAATAGTAATAATAATATGCATATTGTACGAGCAAGAATTGAGTACGAGGCCGTTTGAAATGGGCACCTTTTATCCGGCTACTCAATACTGCCCCTGCAGCCCAAACAGGTTAACTTTTACTGCCTCAGAAACCCGGATCCGGGAGCACCCCCCACCACCCCCCCACTGACTAGCATAGCTAGCATAGCGTCACAAGTAAATTGTAGCTTCTAAATATCATTAAATCACAAGTCCAAGACACCAGATGAAAGATACACTTCTTGTGAATCTAGCCACCATTTCTGATTTTTAAAATGTTTTACAGGGAAGACACAATATGTAAATCTATTAGCTAACCACGTTAGCAAAAGACACCATTTTTTTTACTCCACTATTTTTCCACTCCATCACCAGCTATCACCAATTCGACCAAATAAAGAAATAAATAGTCACTAACCAAGAAAAAACCTCATCAGATGACAGTCTGATAACATATTTATTGTATAGCAAAGGTTTTGTTAGAAAAATGTGCATATTTCAGGTATAAATCATAGTTTGCAATTGCAGCCACCATCACAAATCTCCCCAAAGCGACTAGAATTACTACAGAGAGCAACGTGTATTACCAATTTACTCATCATAAAACATTTCTTAAAAATACACAGCTCACAGCAATGGAAAGACACAGATCTTGTGAATTCAGACAATATTTCAGATTTTCAAAGTGTCTTACAGCGAAAACACAATAAATCGTTATATTAGCATACCACATTTGCAAACGTTACCCGAGCATTGATTCAAGGCAAAATGAGCTATAGCGTTATCATCACCAAAATACATTAATTTTTTCACTAACCTTCTCAGAATTCTTCCGATGACACTCCTGTAACATCATATTACACAATCCATATAGAGTTTGATCGAAAATGTGCATATTTAGCGGCACAAATCGTGCTTACACAATGGAAATAGTGTCCAACTACTCAAGCAATCTGCCCGGCGCCATCTTGAAAATACAACTATTTTTATCGAAAACTATTCATAAACTTGACAAAAAAAATACAGGTTGGACATGAAATGAAAGATGCATTAGTTATTAATGCAACCGCTGAGTTAGATTTTTAAAATTAACGTTACTAGACATACAGTGTGCGTTACAGCCAGACTAGTGCCGCAATAATGGCGTCACTAGTCGCCATTATTGAGTTTACATTTTTCCACATAAAAACGGAATAACATCATAAATAGCTCTTACTTTTCGACGAGCTTCCATCAGAATCTTGGCCAAGTGGTCCTTTGTCCAAAAGAATCGTTGCTTGGTTGTAAAACGTTGCATTCAACTTCTGATATAGCAGCTAACAATAGCTAACAATAGCTATTTTGCCCCAACGTGTCCAAATCCTCAAGACGCAATACTGAGGAAATTCTGAAAAATAGCAATATACTCGCATAATCTGATATAACTCGGTTTAAAATAGCTTCGTTATGATGTTTCTAACACCTATATCGAATTAAATTACAGACGGATACATCTAAGGTTGATAACTGAGCGTTTGAAAATGGCATCCTGAGGTCCTTCTCTGCGCAATGGTCAGCGTCGAAAAGAAGGCGCACCTCACTCCTTGGCCTTTTATAACCTCTGAGAGCTACGTAGAAAGCCCATTCCACTTCTCATTGGTTACTGACATCCAGGGGAAGGCGGGTGCAGTTCATGTCGTTCCATAGGATACACACAGACCTTTAAAACTGATCTGAGACCAGAGCTTCGCTCTCAGACCTTCGCAGTACCTGTCATGGATTTCGCTGTAGAAAGAGTTCTGGGTCACCCACAGACATAATTCCAACGGTTTATGAAACTAGAGAGTGTTTTCTATCCAATAGAATTAATAATATGCATATTGTACGAGCAAGAATTGAGTACGAGGCAGTTTAATTTGGCAACACCCAGAAAAAAAAAATGCTAACTGCTCCCCCTATTGACAAAAGGTTAACCTGTTATGGCTGCAAGGGGCAGTATTGAGTAGCCAGTTAAATCGTGCCCATTTCAAACGGCCTCGTACTCAATTCTTGCTCGTACAATATGCATATTATTATTACTATTGGATAGAAAACACTCTCTAGTTTCTAAAACCGTTTGAATTATTTCTCTGAGTGAAACAGAAGTCATTCTGCAGCACACTTCCTGACCAGGAAGTGGAATGTCAGAAATCGATGCTCTGTTCAACTTCCTGCCTATACATGGGCATGATACGTAAGAGTCTACATACACTTCATACACCTTCCCCTGGTTGTCAAGAGGCGGTGAGAGAAAATTTTTTCGTGTTTATCTTGGTCTGAGGTGGAATTAAAGCTCTTTGTTTGACGTGACCGTCCACTTCCTGTTTCTGGAGCGCGCGAAAGAGGACATGGATTTACCTTCTGTTTTGCTGTCGTTATGGACGACTAACATCTCCGTCTTAGATTTTATTTGATACATGTGACCATATCATCGTAAAGTATGTTTTTTCAATATAGTTTAATCAGATTATTTAAATTTTTTCGGGAGTTTTGCCGTGTTCCGTTCTCTGACTTTGTTGACGTTGGAGAGATCCGTAGCACTTGGCAAGTGCCCATGCTAAATGAAGAGGGAAATTTGCCGTTCCAGATCCAAACAACGACTGTTCTGGACAAAGGACACCTTGTCCAACATTCTGACGGAAGATCACCAAAAGTAAGAAACATTTTATGATGCTATTTCTAATATCTGTCGTGCATGTGAACTGGTCGTCGGCGCCCAAGTGTTTCTGGCTATTGTGGCTATGCTAATATAACGCTACATTTTGTTTTCGCTGTAAAACATTTAATAAATCGGAAATATTGTCTGGAATCACAAGATGCCTGTCTTTCAATTGCTGTACACTATGTATTTTTCAGAAATGTTTTATGATGAGTAATTAGGTATTTGACGTTGGTGTCTGTAAATATTATGGCTGCTTTCGGTGCAATTTCTGATTGTAGCTGAAATGTAAACTATGATTTATACCTGAAATATGCAAATTTTTCGAACAAAACATATGCTATACAATAAATATGTTATCAGACTGTCATCTGATGAAGTTGTTTCTTGGTTAGTGGCTATTTATATCTTTATTTGGTCGAATTTGTGATAGCTACTGATGGAGTAAAGAACTGATGGAGTAAGAAAAGTGGTGTCTTTTGCTAACGTGGTTAGCTAATAGATTTACATATTTTGTCTTCCCTGTAAAACATTTTAAAAATCGGACATGTTGGCTTGATTCACAAGATGTGTACCTTTCATATGCTGTATTGGACTTGTTAATGTGTGAAAGTTAAATATTTAAAAAAAATGTCTTTTGAATTTCGCGCCCTGCACTTGAGCTGGATGTTGTCATAAGTGTACCGGTGTCGGGCTGCACCCCAAACAGGTTAAATCATGAATACTTTACACGCTGCACTTTGATCTCATTCCGACGACAGCCGTAACAGAATATCCAACCAAAAACGGACCAAGCTGCGTGGCCAGGAGGACCTGACATGGGAGGACATCCTGGATGGCAAAGGATGCTGGACGTGGGAGGAGATCCTGGCCGGAAGGTATCGCCTCCCATGGGAACAGGTGGAAGCAGCGAGGGGGGAACGGCGACGAGACCAGGAGTCACGGCAACGACGAAAGCCCGAGAGGCCGCTCCACCCAAAAATTTGGGGGGGGCACACGGGGAGATTGGCGGAGTCAGGGTTTAGATCTGAGCCAACTCCCCATGCTTACCGTGGGGATCGAGTGACCGGTCAGGCACCGTGTTATGCAGTGATGCGCACTGTGTCTCCAGTGCTCATTCACAACCCGGTGCGCTCTGTGCTAGCTCCCCGTATTTGCCATGCTAGAGTGGGCATTCAGCCAGGACGGATTGTGCTGGCTCAGCGCTCCTGGTCTCCGGTGCGTCTCTTCGGCCCAGGATATCCTGTGCCGGCTCTGTGCACTGTGTCTCCGGTGTGCCTTCACAGCCCAGTGCGTCCTGTGCCAGCGCCCTGCATTTTCCGGGCGAAAGTGAGCATCCAGCCAGGACGGGTTGTGCCAGCTCTACGCTCGAGACCTCCAGTGCGCCTCCACGGCCCAGTGTATCCGGTGCCTGCTCCATGCACCAGGCTTCCAGTGCATCTCCCCAGTCCGGTGAGACCTGTTCCAGCTCGGCGTACCAGGCCTCCAGTGTGTCTCCCCAGCCTGGTAAGCCCTGTGGCAGCTCCACGCACCAGGTTTCCAGTACGTCTCCTCAGTCCGGTGAGACCTGTTCCGGCTCCACATACGAAGCCTCCAATGATGATCCATGGTCCGAAGCCTCCAGTGATGATCCAGGGCACGAAGCCTCCAGTGATGATCCAGGGCACGAAGCCTCCAGTGATAACCCATGGCCCGGAGCCTCCAGTGATAATCAATGGCACGAAGCCTCCAGTGATGATCCATGGCCCGGAGCCTCCAGTGATGATCCATGGCACAAAGCCTTCAGTAATGATCCATGGCCCGGAGCCTGTAGTGATGATCCATGGCACGGAGCCTCCAACGACGGTCCCCAGTCCGGAGCCTCGAGCGACGGTCCCCAGTCCGGAGCCTTCAGCGACATTCCCCAGTCCGGAGCCTCCGGCAATGATCGGTGGTCTGGTTCCTCCGGCGATGATCTGCGGCCCGGTTTCTCCAGTGAAGGTCCATGCACCAGGGCCGTCACCAAAGCGGAGGGATCTGCGGGCGGGAGGGAGTCTACGTCCCGCACCGGAGCCGCCGCCGTGAATGGATGCCCACCCGGACCCTCCCCTTTAGAGTCAGGTTTTGCGGCCGGAGTCCGCACCTTTGGGGGGGGGGGGGGATGCTGTCACGCCCTGGCCGTAGAGAGGTTTTTAGTCTCTATTTTGGTTAGGTCAGGGTGTGACTAGGGTGGGCATTCTAGTTTCCTTATTTCTATGTTGGTGTGGTTGATTCCCAATCAGGGTCAGCTGTCTATCGTTGTCCCTGATTGGGGATCATATATAAGTTGTCATTTTCCTTTTGGGTTTTGTGGGATGTTGTTTTTTGTTTAGTGTTTTTTGATGACATAACTGTGCGCTTTCATTTTCACCTTTTGTCATTTTGTTTGAGTGTTTTTTGAACATTAAATCATGAATAATTTCCACGCTGTGCTTTGGTCTCATTCCGACAACAGCCGTTACACCCTCTCTGTTTGGTGAAGACATAGAGGAGCTGTATTTCCATGCTGACATGCAGATATTGACACAGATTCATGGTATACACACACAAGCACAGACACACACACACACACACACACAGCACACACTGACACTTGCAACCCACAGCAAAACACCAAAAACGTCCTCCTGACCCCTATCCCTGTGTTTTGGCCTACGATTTCAGATGCCCGATCTGAGGTTCCCTATGAGCACGCCAAGCTTCCTACCACCCAGACCTCTGCATCCCTTAAATTCTAGGTTGATCTCAGACACAACCCTTTCGGCCTCCGAGTACGCAGGGCAGCCCCCAACAAAGTATTGTGAGTTTCCATGTGTTTCTGTCTGATTGTGGCTTTCTGTAGGTCTCAAAATATCTCTGTCACATCCCTCAGTCTATCTGTCGGTCTCAAAAATAATCTGTCACATCCCTCAGTCTATCTGTCGGTCTGAAAAAATCCTCTGTCACATCCCTCAGTCTATCTGTCGGTCTCAAACATTCTTTGTCACACCCCTCTGTCAGTCTGCTACACTCCAACCTTGCTACTAATGCTCTCAGAGCATTAGAAATGAGAAAACAAAAGCCTATGCATCAGGTTACAGCATCACATGTTAGACTTGATCCTCTTAGTGGTCCTGTAGATCATGCAGTCACTCCATTAATATTTATTATTCTGTCAGAACGCCAAAGACACACAAACACACGTACACACATGAACACACAGACATGTTTTCCATGTTCCATGTCAGTCTCCCTTGGTGACCGAGTCGGTGTAATTACGCCTGTGTCACAGAGCAGGCTCAGTCGGTCTGTGTGACATCACAGTCATTATACCAATTAATTACACCTCCAACCAGCCAAATTAACCTTTCTACGGTCTCCCTGTAAAACCATTACACCCCCAACCAGCCAAATTAACCTTTCTACAGTCGCTCTGTAAAACCCTGAAAACCATGATTATGACCCCTGTTAAAACCATGATTATGACTCCTATTAAAACCATTAAAACCATGATTATGACTCCTGTTAAAACCCTGAAAACTGTGATTATGACTCCTATTAAAACCATGATTGTGACTCCTGTTAAATGCATTAAAATCATGATCAACACACCTGTTCAATCCATGATTGTGACTCCTGTTAAAACCCTGAAAACCATGATTATGACTCCTATTAAAACCATGATTATGACTCCTATTAAAACCATGATTATGACTCCTATTAAAACCATGATTGTGACTCCTGTTAAAACCATGATTATGACTCCTATTAAAACCATGATTATGACTCCTGTTAAAACCATGAGTATGACTCCTATTAAAACCATGATTATGACTCCTATTAAAACCATGATTATGACTCCTATTAAAACCATGATTATGACTCCTATTAAAACCATGATTGTGACTCCTGTTAAAACCATGATTATGACTCCTATTAAAACCATGATTATGACTCCTGTTAAAACCATGAGTATGACTCCTATTAAAACCATGATTATGACTCCTATTAAAACCATGATTATGACTCCTATTAAAACCATGATTATGACTCCTATTAAAACCATGATTATGACTCCTATTAAAACCATGATTATGACTCCTATTAAAACCATGATTATGACTCCGATTTAAACCATGATTATGACTCCTTTTAAAACCATGATTATGACTCCTGTTAAAACCATGATTATGACTCCTGTTAAAACCATGATTATGACCCCTGTTAAAACCATGATTATGACCCCTGTTAAAACCATGATTATGACTCCTATTAAAACCATGATTATGACCCCTGTTAAAACCATGATTATGACTCCTATTAAAACCATGATTATGACTCCTTTTAAAACCATGATTATGACTCCTATTAAAACCATGATTGTGACTCCTGTTAAAACCATGATTATGACTCCTATTAAAACCATGATTATGACTCCTGTTAAAACCATGAGTATGACTCCTTTTAAAACCACGATTATGTATCCTATTAAAACCATGATTATGACTCCTATTAAAACCATGATTTTGATTCCTATTTTAACCATGATTATGACTCCGATTTAAACCATGATTATGACTCCTATTAAAAGTATTAACCCTTTACACTTGTGGGAATTGAACTACATGGATAGAGCTGAATTGAAATGTTTCTTACAGTAGAAATATGAAAAGCATAACCATGGTAGCAATTGAAAGGACCAGTTATGAGATAATGTGAACATAATTAGACCAAAGGTGAGGACACAACAGTCCAACTGACACAAGACTGAATCCAACCATTACACTGTTGATTTTATGATAATTTTCAGAGGTGTAAAGTACTTAAGTAAAAATACTTTAAAGTAATACTTAAGTAGTTTTTGGGGAATCTGTACTTTACTTTACTATTTATTTTTTTGACAACTTTTACTTTTACTTTCCTGAAGAAAATAGTACATTTTTAATCCGTACATTTTCCCGGACACCCAAAAGAACTGGTTACATTTTGACAGGAAAATGGTCCAACTCATGCACTTATCAAGAGAACATCCCTGGTCGTCCCTCCCTCTACACTCACTAAACACATTTCGACATTTGGGTATTTGGCTTGCTTGTTTGACCTCAAAGCGGTATGTATTATAATCTTCAACGTCTCATCTTTCAAAATACATAGAGTCATCTTAATTTAAAGCATTTTTCCTCACTCAGACAAGTAACATCTATAGCATGTTACTGTACAGACACTAATGTTCCAATTTAGGTACTTATTAGTGCCCATATCTGTCAGTTTCATCCCATGTATAGGTAGGAGTGTAAAGATCTACAACCATTTAACCATTAGTGTTATTGGAAAGGGAAAGGGAAATGGGGATACCTAGTCAGTTGTCCAACTGAATGCATTCAACTGAAATTTCTCTTCCGCATTTAACCCAACCCCTCAGAGAGGTTCGGGGGGCTGCCTTAATCGACGTCCACGTCTTTGGGCACCCGGGGAACAGTGGGTTAACTGCCTTGCTCATGGGTAGAACGACAGATTTTTACCTTGTCAGCTCGGGGTGCTGGTAAATAGGACTGAGTGACATGTACGTTTACTTTTCACTCCATGTATAAGCCCTACAAATATGTTTTATAAAAGCATTTAACTTTTTATGGCTGCAGGGGCAGTATTGAGTAGCCAGATAATAGGTGCCCATTTCAAACGGCCTCGTACTCAATTCTTGCTCGTACAATATGCATATTATTGTTATTATTGGATAGAAAACACTCTCTAGTTTCTATAGCCGTTGAAATTTTGTCTCTGAGTGGAACAGAACTCATTCTACAGCACTTTCCCTGACATGGAGTCAGATTTCAGACATCTTGGCCCCTGATCTGGAGTCAGTTTAAAGGTCCCTGTGAATGCTATGAGGATACAAACACTGCTTACGTCTTCCCCTGGATGTCATTACGTGGTGACGCTTTGAATGGAGTCGATTGCGCAATCAGAGCCTCTATAAAACAGCACAACGTGTAGGTAGTGTCCCTTTTCCAGCTGCGCCTGATGCAAGGTGGACACGGACCTGCTCTTTTTCCAAGCTTTAGTTTAGCCAGTAATATTTCTCCGGTCATGTTTTTGCTCGTTATAGGTGTTAAAAACATCATAAGGTAGTTAATTTAAACCGTTTTATAGCAATTTATATCCGTTTAGTGCGATTTTGAGGCATTGCTTTCTGAGACACTTTGAACCTCTGGGCACGTTTCCAGTTCATGCCGAACGCAGTGGGCATTTCCACATGGCAAGAGGACAGCTTTCGACCAAAAGACGATTAGACCCAAGAAAGGATTCTTTGCCCAAGATTCTGATGGAAGAACAGCTCAAAGTAAGAACAATTTATTATGATAAATCGTGTTTCTGTCGAAAAATGTTAATCGCTTATGCCGCCATTTTGTTAGATGTAGCTTCGCTTGGCGCAACCTGTATTGAAAAGTAAGGATAATTTAAAAAATGTAATTCAGCGATTGTATTAAGAATTAAATTGTCTATCAATCGCTGTCCACCCTATATTTTTTTAGTCACGTTTATGAGTATTTATGTATAAGACTAGATCACTGTCTAATATGGCGCACGACATTTTCTGACCAGCTGGGCTACTTTTGTCATTGTCTAACCATGATTTTGGTGGCTAAATATGCACATTTTCGAACAAACTCTATATGTATGTTGTAATATGATGTTACAGGAGTGTCATCGGAAGAATTCTGAGAAGGTTAGTGAAAAAAATTAATATATTTTGGCGATGATTACGTTATCGCTCTCTTTGGCTTGAATCAATGCTCTGGTAACGTTTGCATATGTGGTATGCTAATATAACGATTTATTGTGTTTTCGCTGTAAAACACTTAGAACATCTGAAATATTGTCTGAATTCACAAGATCTGTGTCTTTCCATTGCTATGTGCTGTGTATTTTTAAGAAATGTTTTATGATGAGTAAATTGGTAATACACGTTGCTCTGTGTATTTATTCTAGTCGATTTGTGATGGTGGGTGCAATTGTAAACTATGATTTATACCTGAAATATGCACATTTTTCTAACAAAACCTATCCTATACAATAAATATGTTATCAGACTGTCATCTGATGAGGTTTTTTCTTGGTTAGTGGCTATCAATATCTTAGTTTAGCCGAATTGGTGATAGCTACTGGTGTTGAGAAAAAATGGTGGACAAAGAAAAATGGTGTCTTTTGCTAACATGGTTAGCTAATAGATTTACATATTTTGTCTTCCCTGTAAAACATTTTAAAAATCTGAAATGGTGGCTTTATTCACAAGATCTGTATCTTTCATTTGGTGTCTTGGACTTGTGATTTAATGATATTTAGATGCTACTATTTAATTGTGACGCTATGCTAGCGATGCTAATCAGTGTGGGGGGGGGTGGGGGATGTTGTCATAGGTGTACCGACCTCGGGCTTGCAGCCATAAGAGGTTAACTATTATATGCTGCTGAAAATAGGACTTAATGAGACGTGAATGTGTTAAATTCCACCGTGCACAGTCCTGTGTCTGCTTTTTGAGTATCTGTCAACTATAGAGGCACACACACACCATGTACAGGACGGTACAGGACGGTACAGGATGGCATAGGATGGTACAGGATGGCACATGATGGTACAGGATGGTACAGGATGGCACAAGATGGCACAGGAGAGAAACATTACTTGTTAGTATTTACTACATAACTGGGTAATATTTACTACAATACTGGGTAATATTTACTACATTACTGGGTAATATTTACTACAATACTGGGTAATATTTACTACATTACTGGGTAATATTTACTGCATTACTGGGTCATTTTTACTACTGAGTCTTATCAATAGATGTCCGGTTTAGAGCTCTTCAGCTCTTCAGATGAAATAAGCAGGAACATGTTGAGAGAGAGAGAGAGAGAGAGAGAGAGAGAGAGAGAGAGAGAGAGAGAGAGAGAGAGAGAGAGAGAGAGAGAGAGAGAGAGAGAGAGAGAGAGAGAGAGAGAGAGAGAGAGAGAGAGAGAGAGAGAGAGAGAGAGAGAGAGAGAGAGAGAGAGAGAGAGAGAGAGAGAGAGAGAGAGAGAGAGAGAGAGAGAGAGAGAGAGAGAGAGAGAGAGAGAGAGAGAGGTTAAAGGAAAGAGAGAAAATCATTGACAGTTCAATTTCTATGATAGTATCAGCTTGCTCTCTGACCATATGTGTCATTCTCCACAGTGATAAAGGCTTTAATAACTAGCCATATTAAAATCAATTTGACACTTAGTAAATCCAATCATACCGATTAACTCTCCACTTTTCAACCATTAGATTCAGCGGTGCAGTGTTTGGGTGAGCTGTGGTAGGGTTGTGTTCCTGTTCCAGTCATCCATTAGTCCAATTACCAGGAGTCTCTCTGGGTGGACTTCCTCGATGGAGATGGAGGGAGTATAGAGGTCATTATACCACACTGTGATTGATTCCTCATCCTACAGTACTTAGTAGGATGCAACCTCTATCTCTGTCAGGGGAGTTCCTGTACATTGATTTATTTTAGACTGTAGATCGCCTAATGGTCTTCCTTGCTTTGTGTCTCGCCAGAGTCAGGATGTTGGCTGATGTTTTTCTCACTGTAATAAAAACATAAAGGTTGTTAAAAGCATGCCCTGCACAGTGCTTAGTGTGCACAATACATTATACTGCTCTTGATATCCCTCCCATCTCTCTCTCTCTCTCTCTCTCGCTCTCTCTCTCTCTCTCTTACTCTCTCTCTCCCTGTCTCTCTGTCTCTCTCTCTGTCTCTATCTTACTCTCTCTCTCTGTCTCTATCTTACTCTCTCTCTCTGTCTCTATCTTACTATCTCTCTCTGTCTCTATCTTACTCTCTCTCTCTCTCTATCTTACTCTCTCTCTCTGTCTCTATCTTACTCTCTCTCTCTCTCTCTCTATCTTACTATCTCTCCCATCTACTATTGAGCAAGGAAGCAGAAGAAGGGAAAATATCTCAATGTATGTCTTGTTAGTAATGTCAGTGGGATGCAACTCCACAGGCCTCGTTATAGTGTTTTCTGTTCTCCCAGATGGTTTTTCCTCCACAACAATGGCCTGTCAACATACAGAACTATAAGTTCATTACATACCCTGTGTGTTGTAACCACTCTCTCCTCTTCTCAACACAACAAACACCCACCCACCTCCTACCACCACTCCACACACACACACACACACACACACACACACACACACACACACACACACACACACACACACACACACACACACACACACACACACACACACACACACACACACACACACACACACACACACAGGCTTGACACCACAGTGTATTCGCTGGTGTTTACTGATCAGTACTTGCAGTTGTCTGCCAGAATGCAATCCCATAATATATATGGGCTAGGAGAACACGAAATGCATTCCCTAATGGGGTGAGTACTGAGTAGGATATACACACACATACTGTAACACACACCCGTGCACACACACACATACTGTAAAACACACACATGCACACACACACACACACACACATACTGTAAAACACGCCCATGCACACAAACACACACATACTGTAACACACACTCATGCACACACACACACACACACACATAATGTAACACACACCCATGCACACACACACACACACACATACACACTTCTGACATCGATCATCCTCCATCATCACACAAGCAGCATGTATTCTATTCTATAAGGAGCACAGCTCAGGGTCTGTCAGCTGCTGTGAACATTGTGTGTGTGTACATTCCTTCCAAAGGGCGGGTAATTGAGTGTCTTGTAAGCTGATTAGTTTGTGCCCGCCACCCACTTCAGCTTCGATCCATCTCTCTCTCTCTCTCTCTCTCTCTCTCTCTCTCTCTCTCTCTCTCTCTCTTTCTGTCATCCCTTTCTTTTCTTCATCCGCCAGGGGACATATAACCTCTATAGTCATCATCCCTACTCCCTCTGTCTAGAAGACTAGAGTGTCCCTCGTAGACTTCCTCATGAACAGCAACTCTATGGGTTAAAAACACAAACACACACACACGGGTCTCCCGAGTGGTGCAGCGGACTAAGGCACTGCATCGCAGTGCTAGAGGCTTCACTACAGGCCCCGGGTTTGATCCCGGGCTGTACTTGGCTAATCGCGCTCTAGCGAATCCTTGTGGCGGGCCGGGTGCCTGCAGGTTGACCTCGGTCGTCAGGTGAATGGTGCTTCCTCTGACACATTGGTGCGGCTGGCGGGTGTTAAGAAGCGCGGTTTGGTGGGTCATGTTTCGGAGGACTCGACCTTCGCCTCCCGAGCCTGTTGGGGAGTTGCAGCGATGACCTTCGCCTCCCGAGCCTGTTGAGGAGTTGCAGCGATGACCTTCGCCTCCCGAGCATGTTGGGGAGTTGCAGCGATGAGACAAGATCGTAATAAAATCTATTAAACAAAACATACACATAGTCACACACAGAGTCCTACACACAGAGTCCACAGAAACACATGAATAGTGTTGTTCTGACCTGGTCCAGATGTGTCTATGTATCAGATCCAGAGATCAGAATAAACTGAATAAACTTGACTTTTTCCACATTTTGTTATGTTACAGCCTTATTCTAAAATTGTATAAATATTGTTGTTTTGTCCTCAGCAATTTACACCCACACCCCACGATAACAAAGGGAAAACTGTTAAAAAATTTTTTTTTTATATTTATTAAAAATAAATAACATAAATTCCTTATTTACAAAAGTATTCAGACCTGTTGCTGTGAGACTCGAGATTGAGCTCAGGTGCATCCTGTTTCCCTTGATCATCCTTGAGATGTTTCTACAACTTGATTGGAGTCCACCTGTGGTAAATTCATTTGATTGGACATGATTTGGAAAGGCACATACCTGTCTATATAAAGTCCCACAGTTGACAGTGCATGTCAGAGCAAAAATCAAGCCATGAGGTTGAAGGAATTGTCCGTAGAGCTCCAAGACAGGATTGTGTCGAGGCACAGATCTGGGGAAGTGTACCAAAAAATGTCTGCAGGATTGAAGGTCAGGGAGGTGACCAAAAACCCGATGGTCATTTTGACAGATCTCTAGAGTTCCTCTGTGGAGATGGGAGTACCTTCCAGAATGACAACCATCTCTGCAGCACTCCACCAATCAGGCCTTTATGGTAGAGTGGTCAGACCGAAGCCACTCCTCAGTGAAAGGCACACGACAGCCCGCTTGGAGTTTGCCAAAAGGCACATAAAGACTCTCAGATCATGAAAAACAATATTCTCTGTTCTGATGTAACCAAAATTGAACTCTTTGGCCTGAATGCTGAGCATCACGTCTGGAGAAAAACTCGCACCATCCCTACGGTGAAGCATGGTGGTGGAAACATCCTTCTGTGGGGATGTTTTTCATAGGCAGGGACTGGGAAACTAGTCAGGATCGAGGCAAAGATGAACGGAGCGAAGTACAGAGAGATCCTTGATGAAAACCTGCTCCAGAGCGCTCAGGACCTCAGACTGGTTCACCTTCCAAAAGGACAACAACCCTAAGCACACAGCCAAGACAACGCAGGAATTACTGAATGTCCATAAGTGGCCCAGCCAGAGCCCGGACTTGAACCTGATCGAACATCTCATGAAAATAGCTATGCAGCAACGCTCCCCATCCTACCTGAAAGAGCTTGAGAGATCTGCAGAGAAGAATGGGAGAAACTCACCAAGTGCAGGTGTGCCAAGCCTATAGCGTTGTATTGAGAAAACTAGATGCTGTAATCACTGCCGAAGGTGCTTCAACAAAATACTGAAAAAAATTTGATATTTCAGTTATTTTTTAAACCTGTTTTTGCTTTGTCATTATGGGGTATAGTGTGTAGATTGATGAGAAAAAAATGAAAAATCATACATTTTACAGTAAGGCCGTAACTTAAAAAAATGTGGAAAAAGTCAAGGGGTCTGAAAACTTTCTGAAGGCATTGTATCTCATCCCTTTGTGGTTTTGTTTGCAACGATGTCCAGAGGTGAAGCCTCAGCTGGCTCCTGCGGTGACCTGCGGAACCATTGGAGGAGTTCTGGACTTCCTGCTACATCCTGCTGGGAGACACACCTGAACAGGTGGTACAGGAGATCCTGGAGGTGAGACAGAGAGCACAGTTGACTTTCCCACTGAAGCTGATCATTTGGACGTGTTTGGTAGGCATTGATGCTCTGTGATGCAGTGAAACAGTGATACATTTGGAATCAGTATATGTGCATGTTACGTATTTTGTGTGTGTGTGTGTGTGTGTGTGTGTGTGTGTGTGTGTGTGTGTGTGTGTGTGTGTGTGTGTGTGTGTGTGTGTGTGTGTGTGTGTGTGTGTGTGTGTGTGTGTGTGTGTGTGTGTGTGTGTGTGTGTGTGTGTGGTTTGTCCAGCTGATTGGCAGGCCAGTGATTCCTCCATGCTGAGCTTTAGGCTTCTAGTTGTCTTTTTGGGACTGCAGCAGTCTGGATGAAGTCAAGACAACCATGGAGAGGAACTAGGCCGCCGGCCTTACAGTAGACCTATTGGTTCTATAGGGACCTAGGGGTCCCATTAGATCACCAGACATTTAGGAACTAAGTCATTATGTTAGAGCTAGAAACCATCTAGGAGCTAGAGAACTTTTGAAAACCATGAGGTACCAGCACATCAGAAAGTGGAAATTGTCCTGCATGTCCACCAATAACAAAACAGGAGCAATGGATTTAGTAAATAATACCCACCAATCACAAGTAAGGAAAATACTGCTTGGACGCTAGGAATCATTAGAAATCAGTTCCACACTGAAAGCTATAAGCAAAGGGCCGTAATGCACTTATCACCAGATAGGATTCAGCTGTAGACGAGAGATATGAAGTTCTCTATCAGAGCTGGACAGGCAGCATGTGTGAGGGACCTGACCTTTCGCTATCTGGAAGAATCCTGTTCCCTGTCAAATGGGCACAGTCTGACAGTCTGGTCACTAGTCCTTCAGGAGTCTCTTGTCCTGCAGACGGGATAAATATTTTCCATGTGAAAACTCATCAGCTCCTAACGAGGATTAAACTAACAACCAAGACAATCAAGACATCTAACTTTGACACAAACAATCCCAAAAAAACTCAGACAAATCAAGCTTACTCTATTTGTTTTAATAACCGCGTCCTTAATGTCCCCTTTCGACATTAAGATACAGCTGGTTGACAGCGGATATATTGAGGGACATATTTGATCGCGATCAGATAGACCAAAAAGGGCATTATCACATTATCCTAATACATCTGGAACTGATTACCATTAGGAGGGAACTGGCAGGAGCTGGGAACCATCTGTTAGAGTGATATGGAGAGGGACTGCCAAGCCACAGAATCAAGGCCCAGACCAAAAACAGAATGTGCTAACACTCTAGAATCCTCCAAAGATTCCGCAACACATTAGCCAAGTCACTAGCACTCACATCAAGGTCTGAGTCTTGCAGGCATGCCAGTGGGTATGCTAAAGCAGATGCGCTTAACTTATGCTAAGATGCAAATATGTGTGAGGGGAATGCATTAAAGTAATGTGAAATATGCTAATTTATGAGCCCATGTGTTTAAGTTATGCTAAGTTGCAAACATTTGAGTGGATGCATATAGTATCTGAGCTATTCTATATGCATTACATTAATACTAAAATGCAAATGCATTTAAGGGAATACATTTCAGTCATGCAAATATGTTAATATTTGATTTAAAGGCATGATAAGATGCAGTTTATTTCGAGTGGATGCATTCCACTGCACTAAATACATGCCAAGGGGCGGTGTTTTTAAGCCATGGTGTCAAATATTTGAGTGACTTGGACTGAATGTATGGTAAACATGCAATTATGCTGACAAATTGAGTGGCTGTAAAGACAAACACTGTGTGATTATGACAATAACGTTAAAATCCTATAGCCTCAATGACTGCATTATATCAGACGTATTATATGATTTATGATGTGTATGTTACTTTATCTTCTACCTGCTTCTCTTCTATCCCAGGACATCCTGTATACTGACATTGACTGTATGGAAGAGAAGAAGGACTTAACTTATGATGCAGTGAAATTCAGAGGCCTGCCTCAGCTCGCTGATTATCTGCACAAGAAGGGACAGAAGTACAATCTCATATTGGTAAGAAACACATTTGACTAGTTTTTGACAACATTTTGTTGGATCTACAGTAGGCTATTTCACTACAAGTTCCAGTTTTGCATGTTGAATAAAAAAATATCATATGGTACAACAGCTGAGGTATCATGTGGTACAACAGCTGATGAAACCAACATTGTAAAAGTGTGAAAAATGTGATCAGTGTTATTTCCAAAAAGTTGCTGGTTGAAAATACAATCTACACAGGACCAACTAATCAGCAGATTTGCATGGGCAGGAGTTTTGTCTTTCCCATGGGGAAATCACCATGAGGTAAATTGTTTAATAGACAAATAGCAAATAACACATCATTTTCAGTTCTCCCATCCCCACTCAAACCACTCCCAGACAGTCCTAACAAAATGGTTGTTTGAGAAATAGGTTTTTGCTATAAAAAATTGCCATTTTTGTAAATTTTTATGGAAATATATTACAGTAATATACTTAATTGTTACCCATAAATGATTTTATATTGATATAAAACATATTGATTATATTATAATTGATATAATAATATAATATATTTATATTGATATAAAACAGCTGCATTAGACCTTTAAGTTAGTTGCCTTAAACTCTTTGGCTTGATAGTTAAGTTAAATGCAAAGTGAAAATATTTTATTTAGTTGGTCTCAGGTATATAAAAGGGAAAGGAAAGGGAAATATGCAGTCGTCAATGATTAATCCTGTGCCTAGGCCTATTGCAAATCATCTTCTTTCCTGTGTCTAGGCCTATTGCAAATCATCTTCTTTCCTGTGTCTAGGCCTATTGCAAATCATCTTCTTTCCTGTGTCTAGGCCTATTGCAAATCATCTTCTTTCCTGTGTCTAGGCCTATTGCAAATCATCTTCTTTCCTGTGTCTAGGCCTATTGCAAATCATCTGCCTTCCTGTGTCTAGGCCTGTGACCCGGTAGCCTACCTTATGACAAAAGGCGATGCACACGCTATCCAATCGTTTCTCACACATCAAAGATTATTCCCTTTATAATAGCCACTTTTTTTGTTGAGATTAAGTGCAGTTTTGCCAAAGAACATGCTGTCCCTGTTGGAAAGTGACTGTATAAAGAGCATCATGTAAAAGGCTGGGTCCTTGCCACCCAGGACCCGGCTGTAGCCACCAGTCAGAGGATCAACGGCCCGTATGAGGAGTATGACCCAGGAACACACAGAAGGATGCTTGGGTCACTGAGGCTGGTGAAGAGACTCCTCTACTGGGAGAGGAACTGTAGGTGGGAAGGGAAAGGGGGATACCTAGTCAGTTGCACAACTGAATACATTCAACCGAAATGTGTCTTCCGCATTTAATGCAACTCCTCTGAATCAGAGAGATGCGAAGGGCTGCCTTCATCAACGTCCACGTCATCGGTGCCTCGGGGAGCATTTGTTGTTGTGGGTTAAGTGCCTTGCTCAAGGGCAGAACGGCATATTTTTTACATGCGAATCAACATCCATTGTTGTTGTTGTTGTTGGTGGTGGTGGTTGTGGTGGTGGTATTGGTGGTGGAGGTGGTGGTTGTGGTGGTGGAATTGGTGGTTGTGGTATTGGTGGTTGTGGTGGTGGTTGTGGTGGTGGTGGCATTGGTGGTGGTGGTGGTGGTATTGGTGGTGGTGGTGGTATTGGTGGTGGAGGGAGTGGTGGTATTGATGGTCGTGGTGGTGGTTGTGGTGGTGATATTGGTGGTTATGGTATTGGGGGTTGTGGTGGTGGTTGTGGTGGTATTGGTGGTATTGATGGTGGTGGTGGTTGTGGTGGTGGTATTGATGGTGGTGGTATTGGTGGTGGTGGTGGTATTGGTGGTATTGGTGGTGGTGGTGGTGGTGGTATTGGTGGTATTGGTGGTTGTGGTATTGGTGGTATTGATGGTGGTGGTGGTATTGGTGGTGGTGGTGGTTGTGGTGGTGATTGTGGTGGTGGTTGTGGTGGTGGTATTGGTGGTGGTGGTGGTATTGGTTGTATTGGTGGTGGTGGTGGTGGTGGTGGTGGTGGTATTGGTGGTTGTGGTGGTGATATTGGTGGTTGTGGTATTGGTGGTTGTGGTCGTGGTATTGGTGGTGGTGGTATTGGTGGTGGTGGTTGTGGTGGTGGTATTGGTGGTGGTGGTATTGGTGGTGGTGGTGGTATTGGTGGTATTGGTGGTGGTATTAGTGGTGGAGGGAGTGGTGGTATTGGTATTGGTGGTATTGGTGGTGATGGTGGTGTTTGTGGTGATGGTTTTGGTGGTGGTGGTGGAGATGGTGGTGATGGTGGTTGTGGTGGTGTTATTGGTGGTAGCGATGGTATTGGTGGTGGTGGTGGTATTGGTGGTGATGGTGGTGGTTGTGGTGGTGGTATATTGGTGGTAGCGGTGGTATTGGTGGTGGTGGTGGAGGTATTGCTGGTAGCGATGGTATTGTTGGTGGTGGTGGTATTGGAGGTGGTGGTGATGGTGGTGGTGATGGTGGTGGTTGTGGTATTGGTGGTATTGGAGGTGGTGGTGATGGTGGTGGTGATGGTGGTGGTTGTGGTGGTGGTATTGGAGGTGGTGGTGATGGTGGTGTTGGTGGTATTGGTGGTGATGGTGGTGGTTGTGGTGGTGGTATTGGTGGTATTGGTGTTGGTGTAGGAGGTGGTAGTGATGGTGGTTGTGGTGGTGGTATTGCTGGTAGCGATGGTATTGGTGGTGGTGGTGGTATTGGTGGTGGTGGTGGTATTGGTGGTGATGGTGGTTTTGGTGGTGGTATTGGAGGTGGTGGTGATGTTGGTAATGGTGGTGATGGTGGTGGTTGTGGTGGTGGTATTGGTGGTAGTGGTGTTATTGGTGTTGGTGGAGGAGGTGGTAGTGATGGTTGTGGTGTTGGTGGTATTGGTGGTAGTGGTGTTATTGGTGTTGGTGGAGGAGGTGGTAGTGATGGTTGTGGTGTTGGTGGTATTGGTGGTGATGGTGGTGGTTGTGGTGGTGGTATTGGTGGTAGTGGTGTTATTGGTGTTGGTGGAGGAGGTGGTAGTGATGGTTGTGGTGTTGGTGGTATTGGTGGTAGTGGTGGTATTGGTGGTGGTGGTATTGGTGTTGGTGGTATTGGTGGTAGTGGTGGTATTGGTGGTGGTGTTGGTGGTATTGATGGTGGTGGTGGAGGTGGTGGTGGTGTTGGTGGTATTGGTGGTGATGGTGGTGGTGGTATTGGTGGTAGTGGTGGTGAACGTGGTTGTGATGGTGGTGGTGATGGTGGTGGTTGTGGTGGTGGAGGTAGTGGTGGAATTGGTTTTGGTGGTATTGGCGGTGATGGTGGTGGTTGTGGTGGTGGTATTGTTGGTAGTGGTGATATTGGTGGTGGTGGAGGTGGTGATGGTGGTTGTGGTGGTATTGGAGGTGGAGGTGGTGGTGATGGTGGTGGTGGTGGTGGAGGTGGTTGTGGTGGTGGTATTGGTGGTAGTGGTGATATTGGTGGTGGTGGAGGTGGTGATGGTGGTTGTGGTGGTATTGGAGGTGGAGGTGGTGGTGATGGTGGTGGTGGTGGTGGAGGTGGTTGTGGTGGTGGTGATGGTTGTGGAGTTGGTGGTGGTGGTGATGGAGGTGGTGGTGGTGGAGGTGGTTGTGGTGGTGGTATTGGTGGTAGTGGTGATATTGGTGGTGGTGGAGGTGGTGATGGTGGTTGTGGTGGTATTGGAGGTGGAGGTGGTGGTGATGGTGGTGGTGGTGGTGGAGGTGGTTGTGGTGGTGGTGATGGTTGTGGAGTTGGTGGTGGTGGTGATGGAGGTGGTGGAGGTGGTGGTATTGGAGGTGGTGGTTGTGGTGGTGGAGGTGGTTGTGGTGGTGGAGGTTGTTGTGGTGGTGGTGGAGGTCGTGGTGGAGGTGGTGGTGGAGGTGGTTGTGGTGGTGGTATTGGAGGTAGTGGTTGTGGTGGTGGAGGTGGTTGTGGTGGTGGTGGTGGAGGTGGTTGTGGTGGTGGTGGAGGTCGTGGTGGAGGTGGTGGTGGTATTGGTGGAATTGGTGGTGGTGGAGGTGGTGGAGGTGGTGGTGGTGGTGGTGGTAGTGGTGGTGTTGGTGATGGTGGTGGTGGTGGGGGTGGTTGTGGTTGTGGTGTTGGTTGTGGAGGTGGTGGTGACAGCAGGACATATTCCCAGGCCTTGAGCAGAGCAACAGGCCCAACCTCCACTATTACACCTGCCCAAGACACATCCTTTGATCTAAGAGGTATGTATCGGGTGCTCAATATGGTCTCCTCACACCTACTGTGATGGTCTCGAACTAAACCACACAAAAATAACACTAGACACTATGGAACACAAAGCTTTTGCTATCTCATCCTGGAATATACAAGGTCTGAGGTCTTCTGCCTTTTGCCTAAAGAGCAGGAACCTAGACCTAATCAAAGAAATTGGGAATACAGACATTGTTATTCAACAAGAAACATGGTATAAAGGAGACGGACCCACTGGTTGCCCTCTAGGTTACAGAGAGCTGGTAGTCCCATCCACCAAACTACCAGATGTGAAACAGGGAAGTGACTCAGGGGGTATGCTAACTTGGGATAGAGCACACCTAAACCACTCTATTAAATTAGTGAAAACATGAACATTTTACATCTGGCTAGAAATTTAAAAGGAAATGTTCTCAACAGAGAAACATATCCTCCTGTGTGCTACCTACAGTTGAAGTCGGAAGTTTACATACCCTTAGGTTGGAGTCATTAAAACTCATTTGTCAATCACTCCACAAATGTCTTGTTAACAAACTATAGTTTTGGCAAGTCGGTTAGGACATCTACTTTGTGCATGACACAAGTAATTTTTCGAATAATTGTTCACAGACAAATTATTTAACTTATAATTCACTCTATTACAATTCCAGTGGGTCACACGTTTACATACACTAAGTTTACTGTGCCTTTAATAAACAGATTGCCTTTAAACAGATTGGAAAATTCCAGACAATTATGTCATGGCTTTAGAAGCTTCTGATAGGCGAATTGACATCATTTGAGTCAATTGGAGGTGTATCTGTGGATGTATTTCAAGGCCTACCTTCAAACTCAGTGCCTCTTCGCTTGACATCATGGGAAAATCAAAAGAAATCAGCCAAGACCTCAGAAAAAAATTGTAGACCTCCACAAGTCTGGTTCATCCTTGGGAGCAATTTCCAAATGCCTGAATGTACCACGTTCATCTGTACAAACAACAGTATGCAAGTATAAACACCATGGGACCACGCAGCTGTCATACTGCTCAGGAAGGAGACGTGTTCTGTCTCCTAGAGATGAACGTACTTTGGTGCAAAAAGTGCAAATCAATCCCAGAACAACAGCAAAGGACCTTGTGAAGATGCTGGAGGAAACAGGTACAAATGATCTATATCCACAGTAAAATGAGTCCTATATCGACATAACCTGAAGGGCCCCTCATCAAGGAAGAAGCCACTGCTCCAAAATGTCATAAAAAAGCCAGACTACGGTTTGCAAATGCACATGGGGACAAAGATCGTCGTTTTTGGAGAAATGTCCTCTTGTCTGATGAAACAAAAATAGGACTGTTAGGCCATAATGACCATCTTTATATTTGGAGAAAAAGGGGGAGGCTTGCAAGCCGAAGAACACCATCCCAAACGTGAAGACCGGGGGTGGCAGCATCATGTTGTGGGGGTGCATTGCTGCAGGAGGGACTGGTGCACTTCACAAAATAGATGGCACCATAAGGCGGGAAAATTATGTGGATATATTGAAGCAACATCTCAAGACATCAGTCAGGAAGTTAAAGCTTGGTCGCAAATGGGTCTTCCAAATGGACAATGACTCCAAGTAAACTTCCAAAGATGTGGCAAAATTGCTTAAGAACAGCAAAGTCAAGGGATTGGTGTGGCCATCACAAAGCCCTGACCTCAATCCTATAGAGAATTTGTGGGTAGAACTGAAAAAGCGTATGAGAGCAAGGAGGCCTACAAACCTGACTCAGTTACACCAGCTCTTTCAGGAGGAATGGGCCAACATTCACCCAACTTATTGTGGGAAGCTTGTGGAACGCTGCGCAAAACATTTGACCCATGTTAAACATTTTAGGCAATGCTATCAAATACTAATTGAGTGTATGTAAACATCGGACCCACTGGGAATGTGATGAAAGAAATAAAAGCTGAAATAAATAATTCTCTCTCCTATTATTCTGACATTTCACATTCTTAAAATAAAGTGGTGATCCTAACTGACCTAAAACTGGGAATTTTTACAAGGATTAAATGTCAGGAATTGTGAAAAACTGAGTTGAAATATATTTGGCTAAGGTGTATGTAAACTTCCGATTTCAACTGTATATCTCTCCAATAGAATCCTCATACTTTAACAATGACAAATTTCCATCCCAGAGGAGGAGATAGACGATTTCCAGGCTCAGGGACATGTACTAGTATATGGCAAACTAAATGCCAGAACTGGACAAGAACCCGACACCCTTTACATTTTTTATTTTAATTTCACCTTTATTTAACCAGGTAAGCTAGTTGAGAACAAGTTCTCATTTACAACTGTGACCTGGCCAAGATAAAGCAAAGCAGTGGGACAGAAACAACAACACAGAGTTACATGACATAAACAAGCGTACAGTCAATAAAACAATAGAAAAAATGAAAGTCTATATACAGTGTGTGCAAATGGCATGAGGAGGTATGGCAATAAATAGGCCATAATAGCAAAGTAATTACAATTTAGCAGATTACACTGGAGTGATAGATGAGCAGATGATGATGAGCAGATGATAGCGTGTAAGTAGTGATACTGGTGTGCAAAAGAGCAGCAAAGTAAATACAAACAATATGGGGATGGGGTAGGTAGATTGGTTGGGCTATTTACAGATGGACTATGTACATCTGCAGCGATCGGTTAGCTGCTCAAATAGCTGATGTTTAAAGTTAGTGAGGGACATGTACGTCTCCAGATTCAGCGATTTTTGCAATTCGTTCCAGTCAACTGGCAGCAGATAACTGTATGGAAAGGCGGCCAAATGAGGTGTTGACTTTGGGGATGACCAGTGAGATATACCTGCTGGAGCGCGTGCTACGGGTGGGTGTTGTTATCGTGACCAGTGAGCTGAGATATGGCGGAGCTTTACCTAGCATAGACTTGTATATGACCTGGAGCCAGTGGATCTGGCGATGAATATGTAGCGAGGGCCAGCCGACTAGAGCATACAGGTCGCAGTGGTGGGTGGTATAAGGCGCTTTGGTAACAAAACGGATGGCTCTGTGATAGACTGCATCCAATTTGCTAAGTAGAGTGTTGGAAGCTATTTTGTAGATGACATCGCCGAAGTCGAGGATCGGTAGGATAGTCAGTTTTACTAGGGTAAGTTTGGCGGTGTGAGTGAAGGAGGCTTTGTTGCGAAATAGAAAGCCGATTCTAGATTTGATTTTGGATTGGAGATGTTTGATATGATTCTGGAAGGAGAGTTTACAGTCTAGCCAGACACCTAGGTATTTTTAGTTGTCCACGTATTCTAGGTCAGAATGTATGGCATTCTGTATGGCATTTTGTATGGCATTGAAGCTCGTTTGGAGGTTAGTTAACACAGTGTCCAAAGAAGGCCCAGATGTATACAGAATGGTGTCGTCTGCGTAGAGGTGGATCAGGGAATCACCCGAAGCAAGAGCGACATCGTTGATATATACAGAGAAAAGAGTCGGCCTGAGAATTGAACCCTGTGGTACCTCCATAGAGACTGCCAGAGGTCCGGACAACAGGCCCTCCGATTTTACACGCTGAACTCTATCTGCGAAGTAGTTGGTGTACCAGGCGAGGCAGTCATTTGAGAAACCAGGGCTATTGAGTCTGCCAATAAGAATACGGTGATTGACAGAGTCGAAAGCCTTGGCCAGGTCGATGAAGACGGCTGCACAGTACTGTCTTTTATCAATGGCAGTTATGATATCATTTAGTACCTTGAGCGTGGCTGAGGTGCACCCGTGACCAGCTCGGAAACCGGATTGCACAGCGGAGAAGGTACGGTGGGATTCGAAATGGTCAGTGATCTGTTTATTAATTTGGCTTTCAAAGACTTTAGATAAGCAGGGCAGGGTGGATATAGGTCTGTAACAGTTTGGGTCTAGAGAGTCACCCCCTTTGAAGAGGGGTTGACCGCGGCAGCTTTCCAATCTTTAGGGATCTTGGACGAAATGAAAGAGAGATTGAACAGACTGGTAATAGGGGTTGCAACAGTGGCGGTGGATAATTTTAGAAAGAGAAGGTCCAGATTGGTTTTGCAGCTCTTTCAGAACATCTGCGATCTGGATTTGGGTGAAGGAGAAGCTGGGGAGGCTCGGGCAAGTAGCTGCGAGGGGTGCAGAGCTGTTGGCCGGGGTTGGGGTAGCCAGAGGAAAGCATGGCCAGCTGTAGAGAAATACTTATTGAAATTTCCGATTATCATGTATTTATCGGTGGTGACCGCGTCGCCTAGCCTCAGTGCAGTGGGCAGCTGGCATCCTCGACTGACGGGATGAGGTCAATATCCTTCCAGGATACCTGGGCCAGGTCAATTAGAATGGCCTGCTCGCAGAAGTGTTTTAGGGACCGTTTGACAGTGGTGAGGGGTGGTCGTTTGACCGCGGACCCATAGCGGATGCAGACAATGAGGCAGTGATCGCTGAGATCCTGATTGAAAACAGCAGAGGTGTATTTGGAGGGCAAGTTGGTCAACACACAGTGGGAATAACACCTACCTCCCCCATATGCCCACCATTGACACACAACTACAACAACATAACCAACAAAAATTGGTCACAACTGCTGCAGCTCTGTTGGAAGCTGGGTATGTACATAGTCAATGGTCGGCTTCGAGGGGACTCCTATGGTAGGTACACCTATAGCTCATCTCTTGGCAGAAGTACTGTAGACTACTTTATCACTGACCTCAACCCAGTATCTTAGAGCGTACACAGTCAGTCCACTGACACCCCTATCAGATCACAGCAAAATCACACTCTACCTGAACAGAGCTATGCTCAATCATGAGGCATCAAAGCCAAAGGAACTGATTAATATTAAAATCATTGTCAGCTCTGGCATCTTCCGAAATATTTGGAACTAAGGACTGATCACCCCAATACACAAAAGTGGAGACAAATTTGACCCCACTAACTACCGGGGGATATGCGTCAACAGCAACCTTAGGACAATCCTCTGCATTATCATTAACAGCAGACTCATACATTTCCTCAGCGAAAATAATGTACTGAGAAAATGTCAAATTGGCTTGTTACTAAATTACCATACGGCAGACCACATATTCACCCTGCACACCCTAGTTGACAAACAAACAAACCAAAACAAAGGCAAAGTCTTCTCATTCTTTGTTGATTTCAAAAGGTTTTCGACACAATTTGGCATGAGGGCCTGCTATACAAATTGATGGAAAGTGGTGTTGGGGAAAAAAACATATGATATAATAAAATCAAAGTACACAAACAACCAACTCTCTCAGGTGTGAGGGGTTTGACCTCAGAGCTGAGGCCAGTGAAGCACAGCCTTCCTCTATGACTTGACAGCGTGACAGCCTGGAAAGAGTAAAATTAAGATAGATGATATCATGTGTGTGTATGCATGTGGCAGGTGGCAGCATGGTAGGCACAGCTTGACCCATGAATTAATCACAAATATTGAGGATTAGCTGATAACTACGAAATAAACATTCTGGATAATATAGAGAATCTGGAACTATTATTGATCAGCGTTTTGATGTGCTCGAAAAAGAAAAGGATACATGGAAGTGAACAAGGGAAGACCTTTCCCCGAGTTCTGCGAGTGAAAAGGGAGGAAAGCCTCCGTCTAACAGTCCAAACGTAACATTGGAGGTGGACATTTTTATTGTCTCCAGAAGACAGATCATTGCTTACAAGCATGAGCGAGAAGTAAAAAAAAAACTAGATCTAATGCCTGGGCTACTGGGGGATGTTGAGGCCTTCAAAACAGGAATGGATTACAGTAATAAAATGATGGAAGATATACGAGCAGAAAGTCATGTATTGAAAACTACCGTGGACTCCCTAAAAACACTACAGAGTATGATGATAAAACAATGAAAGCCATATTACTTGATCTTAAGTGCAGAAGTATGAAAAATAATATTGTTATAATGGGAATAAAGGAGGATGAAAAAAGTCAAGGTGTTCTTGAAACGTAATCTCAAGATGACGGACGAACAGGTGGAAACAATTGATTTTCAAAGAGCTCACCATTTCAGTGGCAGAGCAGGGGGAAGGCCCCGTCCGATCGAAGCTATGCTAACCCACAATTTATTTTTTAATTGCCTTGTTACAACAGCGTAGGGAATTGAAGAACACCCCATTCTCTATTAACCTTTCAGTGATACCCATCCCGGCTCCGGGAGCATCCTCATCAAAAAAGCTGACTAGCATAACCTAGCCTAACGCGACAGGGATATCATATAATATAATTTTCATGAAATCACAAGTCCAATACAGCAAATGAAAGATAAACATCTTGTGAATCCAGCCATCGTTTCCGATTTTTAAAATGTTTTACAGCGAAAACACAATATGTATTTATATTAGCTAACCACAATAGCCAAACACACAACGGCATGTTTTCACCATGTTTCCACCGCATAGGTAGCTTTCACAAAACCCAGAAATAGAGATAAAATTAATCACTAACCTTGAACAACTTCATCAGATGACAGTCTTATAACATCATGTTATACAATACATTTATGTTTTGTTCAAAAATGTGCATATTTGAGGTATAAATCGTACTTTTACATTGCAGCCACCATAACAAATAGCACCAAAGCAGCCAGAATAATTACAGAGAGCAACGTGAAATACATAAATACTCATCATAAAACATTTATGAAAAATACATGGTGTACAGCAAATGAAAGATAAACATCTTGTGAATCCAGCCAATATTTCCGATTTTTTAAGTGTTTTACAGCGAAAACACAATATATGTTTCTATTAGCTCACTACAGTAGCCAAACACACAACGCAATTTACTCCCCGCCAAAATAGCTTGCACAAAACCGACAAAATAGAGATAAAATTAATCACTAACCTTGAACAACTTCATCAGATGACAGTCTTATAACATCATGTTATACAATACATTTATGTTTTGTTCGAAAATGTGCATATTTAGAGCTGCAAATCGTGGTTATACATTGTGAATACGTAGCAACAATTCCCCAGAAAGTCCGGAGATATTTTGGACACTCACCTAATCTGACCAAAGAACTCATCATAAACTTTACATAAAAATAATTGTTGTGTGGCAAATGAAAGATACACTGGTTCTTAATGAGAAGGCCTCTCTTCGCCTTGTTGCAAGGAATGCAGGGGGAAGCTCAGGCTTGTTCTTTCTATCTCTGCCAACCATGTTGATCTTCCTCTTCAGGAGCTGCTGGCTGAGTTCAATCAGTAGCACACATAATCTCAATTTCTCATTGTGTGTGTGTGTGTGTGTGTGTGTGTGTGTATGTGTGTGTGTGTATGTGTCTTTGTGGTTTGTACATTTTTTTATAACTGCCGGGTCAAAAATGACCCTAAGTCAATCTTTGTACCCTGGTTGTATACAGCTTTCATGGAAATATGAACAAAGGTGATGTTTCACTTTTTCTAATGTTGGGGTCACTGTAATTTCAAATTTCAAGTTGAGAGAATATCATTTAGGGGGTTTTCTCTGCTGTTTAACATAGTGGCGGGTCATTTTTTTACCTATAAGTCAACACAAGGGTTAAGCCTGGCCCAGCGCCAATCACTTTTTCTGGTTTTATATCAGGTCAAACATTTGCATTGATTCTACATTAGTGTTTAATTTTAAACGGTTCTGTATCACAGACTGTGTGCTCCGAGTGTTAGCACAGTCTGTGCTTACTTACACCAAGTGTGTGTTTGAGTTTGTGTGTGTGGGCACGCTTGTGTGTCTATGTGTCTTTGTGTGTGTATGTGTGTTTTCTGTCTCACTGACTGTGCTTATAAAAACAATCGAGACAGGCGATGAGTAATGGTCCAGAAAATGGGATGCTATCCATAGTGGAGCATGCAAGGACATGCAGGGCTTTATTATGGCATTAAGTGTTAAGGGCTGGGTTGGATAATGACAACAGTCTTCTCTGGATGCCTGCATCACTGTAGGATGGTGTTGGCTGGAGAGGGTTACTAAGATCCCTCATCTACAAACACCTGTTATAGTTTTTTTAAATATTTAATGGTTATCGATAAACTTCAAAGTGGAAAAAAAGTGATTAAAGAGTGTGTTTGGGAAGTTAGAGGAGGTGGGTGGAGAATATAATAAAATGAGTTCAGGGGAGAATTTAAGAGATTGAACAGAGGGGAAAGGTAATGGCCAGAGAGATTGGAGAGAGAAAGATGGAGGGAGAGAGAAAGATGGATGGAGCGTGAAAGATGGCGAGAGGGAGAAATATGGATGGAGAGTTTGTGTATGTGTGTGTGTGTCTGTGTCTGTGTGTGTGTGTGTGTGTGAGAATTATGAATACTCTATTTCTACTAGTGGTTGTAAAGTTGTTAGCGGTGGGATAAAAGATAGCTAGTGTTTTACTGAGAGGAGTGGAAAACCTTGAGATTTAATCTTTATAACCCTGTCACACAAGATCAGCCCAGACCCCAACCTAAACTACACACAGAGCATATGCACACACCCACACACACACACACACACACACACACACACACACACACACACACACACACACACACACACACACACACACACACACACACACACACACACACACACACACACACACACACACACACACATAGCTACAATCACACACATACATATGCAATTGAAAAATGTCCCCCCCCACCCCCTCTTTCTCTGAGGATTAATCATTGCTCTCTGTGCATGTCATTAGCAATGGCTTCAAACACACAGTCACTCTGGAGATTTATATTGCATTATTGATTCCTCCTCCCCTCTCTCCTCTCTCCTTCTCTCCTCTCTCCTTCTCTCCCCTCTAAACATTTTCCACCTCTCATTTCTACAATCTTATCTTCTTCTCTCCTCCCCCCTCTATCATCTCTTCTTTTCTCCCCTCTAAACATTTTCCTCCTCTCATTCCTACCATCCTATCTCCTTCTCCCCTCATCCCCTCTCTCCCCTCTCCTTCTCTCCCCTCTAAAAATGTCCCTCCTCTCATTCCTACCATCCTATCTCTTTTTCCCTTCTCTCCTCTCTCCTTATCTCCCCTCTAAACATACCCTCCTCTCATTTCTACCATCCTTTCTCCTTCTCCCCTCCTCCCCTCTCTCCTCTCTCCTTCTCTCCCCACTAAACATTTTCCTCCTATCATTCCTACCATCCTATCTCCTTCTCCCCTCCTCCCCTCTCTCTTTCTCTACATGTCCTTTGCTTCTCCCCCTTTCTCTAGGCCTACATCTACTTAGCATTTCTCTCCAATCTTCTCTTTCTGGAAGTCTGGCCAGGTGAGTTAGTGTTTCTCTCTTCTCTTTCTGTATATCTGGCCAGATTAGGGTGTGTTTCTCTCCTCTCTACTCTTTCTATAAATCTGGCCAGATTAGTTAGTTTCTCTCCTCTCCACTCTTTCTGTAAATCTGGCCAGGTGAGTTAGTGTTTCTCTCCACTCTTCTCTCTCTGTAAATCTGGCCAGATGAGTTAGTGTTTCTCTCCACTCTTCTCTTTCTGTAAATCTGGCCAGATGAGTTAGTGTTTCTCTCCTCTCTTCTCTTTCTGTAAATCTGGCCAGATGAGTTAGTGTTTCTCTCCTCTCTTCTCTTTCTGTAAATCTGGCCAGGTGAGTTAGTGTTTCTCTCCTTTCTTCTCTGTCAGTAAATCTGGCCACGTGAGTTAGTGTTTCTCGTCCGGGTTTGGCCAATGTAGGCCGTCATTGTAAATAATAATTTGTTTTTAACTGACTTGCCTAGTTAAATAAAGGTTAAATAACGCTCTGTGGAGTGTAAGTCTGTTCTA